>NC_054375.1:12978072-13158047 GCF_017654675.1 Xenopus laevis
AGAGCAGAGAGATTCTAAATCTTTATATTTTTCGTTTGCGTTTACTCTTTTCATAGTTAACTTGTTTAAAAGAGGATCAATATTGTCATGAACACAATGAGCATGGCCGATAAGGTATCATGTTTAAATTTTGTTGCACAGTTTAACTTTATTAGGTCCTCTATGGGGGCACAATGAGACGATTGTTTTTCTGTTTTTGGTGCTTCTATTAGTGTTACAGAGATCCGCAAAAACTCTATGGCAGCTATTGAGGTATTGGTCCCGGTTACAACTCAATCAAGAAGGAAAAGAGTCCTTAAAGAAGATTGCTCCTCATAGTCTGTAACAGGAGAGATCCGTAAATATGCAATTTTAGTATTTCCTTTGCTGTACTTTAAGCACAATTAGTCAGTCAGCATCCTCTAAGTGCTCATACTCCTTACAGAGAATCCATAAAACTAAAGTGGCACAATGTATTCCTGATACTACACAATTCGATCACGAACAGGTCCATAGTTGGGCCCATAGCTGTAGCATATAATACCTTATAGAACGAGAATGGGCTAAAGGTATGGTCCCTCTACTAAGAAGCATTCAGGCAGGAAACATTGTTCCCTGAGTTGGCTCATTAGTAGCTGTACAGAGAGATGACATACTGTACAAACTATTGGCAGCATTAGGTATTGCACTGTACTAAGCACAATTCACAGGAACAGTCCTTAAGTTTGCTCAGTCTGACAGAGAGATTCTCATAAAAACGATGGCATATAGGCCATTCCTGTATAAGCAAGAAATTCAGCAGAAAGCCCTAAATTTCTCATAGTTGAGGAGGAATTCCCATAAAACTATGCATAGGTATCTCCCTCTGTATAAGCACAATCCAAGCAGGAAAGTCCCTAAGTTTCCCGTCATTAGTCTGGTACAGAGAGATCATAGTAACTATGCAGCATCAAATCCTAGTACTAAGCAGCAATTTCTACTATGTTAATATTTCCCTACTTGGCTCATGTCGTACAGAGAGATCCATAAAACTATGGCAGGCATCAATATTCCCAGTACTAAGCACAATTAATAAGACAGTACCTGCTAATCGTTTGCTCATAGTCTGTACAGAGAGATCATAAAACTCGTTGGCCAGCATAGGTATTGCCTTCATTAAGCCAATGTTAGAAGTTACAGCCCTAGTTTTCCTGATAGTCTGTACAGAAAGATTCCCATAGAAAAATATGGCAAGCGATAGGTATTCCATGTACTAAGCACCATTCAGCAGGAACCAGTCCCGTAAGTTGCTCATCGTACAGGAGAGATCCCATAAACTATGACAGAAGGTATCACTGTACTATCAAGCACAAGTTATCAAGAACAGTCTTACAAAGTTTGCGTCATAGTCTGTGACGAGAGATCCATAAAAGATGCAAGCATAGCGCCTTCCTGTTCTAAGCACAATTCAAAGCAGAACAGCCCGCTAAGTTTTCGCTCATATTCTGTAAGAGAGATCCATAAAACTATGGCAGCATAGGTATTCTCTGTAGTAAGACAATTCAAGCAGGAACAGTCCCCTAAGGTTTCCTCATAGTCTGTACAGAGAGAGTCCATAAAACTATGGCAGCATAGTATTTCTCGCTGCACTAACACAATTGCAGCAGGAACAGTCCCCCTAAGTTTCCTCTAAGTTCTTAAGAGAGATCCATAAGAACTATGGCAGCATTCAATATTCCTAGTATTAAGCACAAATTAAGTAGGAACAGTCCCACGTTTGGCTCATAGCTGTAGCATTGAAGACCATAGAAACATTGGCAGCATCAATATCCCGAGTACCAGATCACCATTAAGCAGGAACAGTCCCTAACGTTTGCTCCATAGATCTGGTACAAAGACATCTCCAATAAGAATATGGCAGCGAATCAATATCCCAGTACTTAAGACAATTAAGTAGCTGAACAGTCCCCTATACTTGCTCATAGTCTGTTACGAGAGATCCATAAAACTATCAGCATAGGTATTCCTCTGCACTCAAGCACAATTCAGGCAGGAACAGTCCCGCTATAGTTTCCTCCATAGTCTGTACAGAGAGATCCCATAAAACTCTCGGAGCATCAATATCCCAGTATTAAAGCACAGTTAATAGGAACAAGTCCCTAACGTTGCTCATAGCGTCAGAAGATCCCATAAAACTAGGCAGCAAAGGTATCCCTATACAAGCACAATTCAGCAGGAACATCCTAGTTTCTCATGTCGTACCAGAGAATTCCATAAAACGATGGCAGATAGGTTCCTATACTAGCACAATTCAGCAGGAACAGTCCCCAAGTTTCTCATATCCTGTACGAGAGATCCATAAAACTAGGCAGCATAGGTATTGGCCTCTGTAATAAGCACATATTCAGCAGAACAGTCCTAATTTTGCTCATAGCTTCTGTAAGAGATCCCATAAAACTATGGCACTAGGTTATCCTGTACTAATGCACAACAGCAGGAACAGTCCTAAGTTTCTCATATCTGTACAGAGAGATCCAAAAAGCGATGGCGCATAGGTATTCCCTATACTAAGCACAATAAAGCAGGAACATCCTAAGTTTCCTCATATCTGTACAGAGAGCATCCCATAAAAGCTATGGCAAGCCATCAATATTCCCAGTATAAGCACAATTCAGCAGGAACAGTCCTAATTTGCTCATCGTCGTACGAGAGATCCAATAAAACGATGGCAGCATAGTATTCCCTGTACTAAGCACATTCAGGCAGGAACAGTCCCCTAAGTTTCCTCATAGTCTTGTACAAGAGGATCCCATAAAAACTATGGCAGCATAGGTAATCCTGTACTAAGTCACAATTCAGCAGGGAACAGTCCCTAAGTTGCTCATATCTGTAAAGGATCCCATAATAACTATGGCAGCATTTCAGGTAATTCCCTGTACTAAGCACAAATCAGGCAGGAAACGTCCCTAAGTTTTTGCTCATAGTCTGTACAGAGGAGATCCCATAAACTATGGCCCAGGCATAGTATTCCCTGTACTAACACAATCAGGCAGGAAACAGTCCCTAAGTTTGCTCATAGTCTGTACAGAGAGATCCATAAAACTATGGCAAGCATAGGTATTCCCTGTACTAAGCACAATTCAGCAGGAACAGTCCCCTAAGTTTGCTCATAGTCTGTACAGAGAGATCCATAAAACTATGGCACAAAGGTATTCCTCTGACTAAAGACATCAGCCGGAACAGTCCCTAAGGTTTCCTCATAGTCTGTACCGAGAGATCCATAAAATCTATGGCAGCACAATATTCCAGTACTAAGCACAATTTCAGCAGGAAACAGTCCCCTACGCTTTCTCATGTCCTGTAACAGAGAAGATCCCATAAAACCTGGCAGCATCATATTCATACTAAGCACATTAAGTAGGAACAGTCCCTACGTTTGCTCATTAGTCTGTACAAAAGATCCGATAAAATATGCAGCATAGGTATTCCTCTGTACTAAGCACAATTCAGCAGGAAATTCCCTAATTTTGCTCATACTTCTGTAAAGAGATCGCCAGTAACTATGGTAGCATAGGTATATCTTCCCTGTAATAGCAACAATTCAGCAGGAACAGTCCCTAAGTTTGCTCATAGTCTGTACAGAGAGATCCCATAAAACGATGGCAGCATAGGTATTCCCTGTACTAAGCACAATTCAGCAGGAACAGCCCCTAAGTTTGCCTCATAGTCTGTACAGAGAGATCCCATAAAACTATGGCAGCATAGGTATTCCCTGTACTAAGCACAATTCAGCAGGAACAGTCCCCTAAGTTTGCTCATAGTCTGTACAGAGAGATCCCATAAAACTATGGCAGCATAGGTATTCCCTGTACTAAGCACAATTCAGCAGGAACAGTCCCTAAGTTTGCTCATAGTCTGTACAGAGAGATCCCATAAAACTATGGCAGCATAGGTATTCCCTGTACTAAGCACAATTCAGCAGGAACAGTCCCCTAAGTTTGCTCATAGTCTGTACAGAGAGATCCCATAAAACTATGGCAGCATAGGTATTCCCTGTACTAAGCACAATTCAGCAGGAACAGTCCCCTAAGTTTGCTCATAGTCTGTACAGAGAGATCCCATAAAACTATGGCAGCATAGGTATTCCCTGTACTAAGCACAATTCAGCAGGAACAGTCCCCTAAGTTTGCTCATAGTCTGTACAGAGAGATCCCATAAAACTATGGCAGCATAGGTATTCCCTGTACTAAGCACAATTCAGCAGGAACAGTCCCCTAAGTTTGCTCATAGTCTGTACAGAGAGATCCCATAAAACTATGGCAGCATAGGTATTCCCTGTACTAAGCACAATTCAGCAGGAACAGTCCCTAAGTTTGCTCATAGTCTGTACAGAGAGATCCCATAAAACTATGGCAGCATAGGTATTCCCTGTACTAAGCACAATTCAGCAGGAACAGTCCCCTAAGTTTGCTCATAGTCTGTACAGAGAGATCCCATAAAACTATGGCAGCATAGGTATTCCCTGTACTAAGCACAATTCAGCAGGAACAGTCCCCTAAGTTTGCTCATAGTCTGTACAGAGAGATCCCATAAAACTATGGCAGCATAGGTATTCCCTGTACTAAGCACAATTCAGCAGGAACAGTCCCCTAAGTTTGCTCATAGTCTGTACAGAGAGATCCCATAAAACTATGGCAGCATAGGTATTCCCTGTACTAAGCACAATTCAGCAGGAACAGTCCCCTAAGTTTGCTCATAGTCTGTACAGAGAGATCCCATAAAACTATGGCAGCATAGGTATTCCCTGTACTAAGCACAATTCAGCAGGAACAGTCCCCTAAGTTTGCTCATAGTCTGTACAGAGAGATCCCATAAAACTATGGCAGCATAGGTATTCCCTGTACTAAGCACAATTCAGCAGGAACAGTCCCCTAAGTTTGCTCATAGTCTGTACAGAGAGATCCCATAAAACTATGGCAGCATAGGTATTCCCTGTACTAAGCACAATTCAGCAGGAACAGTCCCCTAAGTTTGCTCATAGTCTGTACAGAGAGATCCCATAAAACTATGGCAGCATAGGTATTCCCTGTACTAAGCACAATTCAGCAGGAACAGTCCCCTAAGTTTGCTCATAGTCTGTACAGAGAGATCCCATAAAACTATGGCAGCATAGGTATTCCCTGTACTAAGCACAATTCAGCAGGAACAGTCCCCTAAGTTTGCTCATAGTCTGTACAGAGAGATCCCATAAAACTATGGCAGCATAGGTATTCCCTGTACTAAGCACAATTCAGCAGGAACAGTCCCCTAAGTTTGCTCATAGTCTGTACAGAGAGATCCCATAAAACTATGGCAGCATAGGTATTCCCTGTACTAAGCACAATTCAGCAGGAACAGTCCCTAAGTTTGCTCATAGTCTGTACAGAGAGATCCCATAAAACTATGGCAGCATAGGTATTCCCTGTACTAAGCACAATTCAGCAGGAACAGTCCCCTAAGTTTGCTCATAGTCTGTACAGAGAGATCCCATAAAACTATGGCAGCATAGGTATTCCCTGTACTAAGCACAATTCAGCAGGAACAGTCCCCTAAGTTTGCTCATAGTCTGTACAGAGAGATCCCATAAAACTATGGCAGCATCAGTATTCCCTGTACTAAGCACAATTCAGCAGGAACAGTCCCCTAAGTTTGCTCATAGTCTGTACAGAGAGATCCCATAAAACTATGGCAGCATAGGTATTCCCTGTACTAAGCACAATTCAGCAGGAACAGTCCCCTAAGTTTGCTCATAGTCTGTACAGAGAGATCCCATAAAACTATGGCAGCATAGGTATTCCCTGTACTAAGCACAATTCAGCAGGAACAGTCCCCTAAGTTTGCTCATAGTCTGTACAGAGAGATCCCATAAAACTATGGCAGCATAGGTATTCCCTGTACTAAGCACAATTCAGCAGGAACAGTCCCCTAAGTTTGCTCATAGTCTGTACAGAGAGATCCCATAAAACTATGGCAGCATAGGTATTCCCTGTACTAAGCACAATTCAGCAGGAACAGTCCCTAAGTTTGCTCATAGTCTGTACAGAGAGATCCCATAAAACTATGGCAGCATAGGTATTCCCTGTACTAAGCACAATTCAGCAGGAACAGTCCCCTAAGTTTGCTCATAGTCTGTACAGAGAGATCCCATAAAACTATGGCAGCATAGGTATTCCCTGTACTAAGCACAATTCAGCAGGAACAGTCCCTAAGTTTGCTCATAGTCTGTACAGAGAGATCCCATAAAACTATGGCAGCATAGGTATTCCCTGTACTAAGCACAATTCAGCAGGAACAGTCCCCTAAGTTTGCTCATAGTCTGTACAGAGAGATCCCATAAAACTATGGCAGCATAGGTATTCCCTGTACTAAGCACAATTCAGCAGGAACAGTCCCCTAAGTTTGCTCATAGTCTGTACAGAGAGATCCCATAAAACTATGGCAGCATAGGTATTCCCTGTACTAAGCACAATTCAGCAGGAACAGTCCCCTAAGTTTGCTCATAGTCTGTACAGAGAGATCCCATAAAACTATGGCAGCATAGGTATTCCCTGTACTAAGCACAATTCAGCAGGAACAGTCCCCTAAGTTTGCTCATAGTCTGTACAGAGAGATCCCATAAAACTATGGCAGCATAGGTATTCCCTGTACTAAGCACAATTCAGCAGGAACAGTCCCCTAAGTTTGCTCATAGTCTGTACAGAGAGATCCCATAAAACTATGGCAGCATAGGTATTCCCTGTACTAAGCACAATTCAGCAGGAACAGTCCCTAAGTTTGCTCATAGTCTGTACAGAGAGATCCCATAAAACTATGGCAGCATAGGTATTCCCTGTACTAAGCACAATTCAGCAGGAACAGTCCCCTAAGTTTGCTCATAGTCTGTACAGAGAGATCCCATAAAACTATGGCAGCATAGGTATTCCCTGTACTAAGCACAATTCAGCAGGAACAGTCCCCTAAGTTTGCTCATAGTCTGTACAGAGAGATCCCATAAAACTATGGCAGCATAGGTATTCCCTGTACTAAGCACAATTCAGCAGGAACAGTCCCCTAAGTTTGCTCATAGTCTGTACAGAGAGATCCCATAAAACTATGGCAGCATAGGTATTCCCTGTACTAAGCACAATTCAGCAGGAACAGTCCCTAAGTTTGCTCATAGTCTGTACAGAGAGATCCCATAAAACTATGGCAGCATAGGTATTCCCTGTACTAAGCACAATTCAGCAGGAACAGTCCCCTAAGTTTGCTCATAGTCTGTACAGAGAGATCCCATAAAACTATGGCAGCATAGGTATTCCCTGTACTAAGCACAATTCAGCAGGAACAGTCCCCTAAGTTTGCTCATAGTCTGTACAGAGAGATCCCATAAAACTATGGCAGCATAGGTATTCCCTGTACTAAGCACAATTCAGCAGGAACAGTCCCCTAAGTTTGCTCATAGTCTGTACAGAGAGATCCCATAAAACTATGGCAGCATAGGTATTCCCTGTACTAAGCACAATTCAGCAGGAACAGTCCCCTAAGTTTGCTCATAGTCTGTACAGAGAGATCCCATAAAACTATGGCAGCATAGGTATTCCCTGTACTAAGCACAATTCAGCAGGAACAGTCCCCTAAGTTTGCTCATAGTCTGTACAGAGAGATCCCATAAAACTATGGCAGCATAGGTATTCCCTGTACTAAGCACAATTCAGCAGGAACAGTCCCCTAAGTTTGCTCATAGTCTGTACAGAGAGATCCCATAAAACTATGGCAGCATCAATATTCCCAGTACTAAGCACAATTAAGCAGGAACAGTCCCCTACGTTTGCTCATAGTCTGTACAGAGAGATCCCATAAAACTATGGCAGCATCAGGTATTCCCTGTACTAAGCACAATTCAGCAGGAACAGTCCCCTAAGTTTGCTCATAGTCTGTACAGAGAGATCCCATAAAACTATGGCAGCATAGGTATTCCCTGTACTAAGCACAATTCAGCAGGAACAGTCCCCTAAGTTTGCTCATAGTCTGTACAGAGAGATCCCATAAAACTATGGCAGCATAGGTATTCCCTGTACTAAGCACAATTCAGCAGGAACAGTCCCCTAAGTTTGCTCATAGTCTGTACAGAGAGATCCCATAAAACTATGGCAGCATAGGTATTCCCTGTACTAAGCACAATTCAGCAGGAACAGTCCCCTAAGTTTGCTCATAGTCTGTACAGAGAGATCCCATAAAACTATGGCAGCATAGGTATTCCCTGTACTAAGCACAATTCAGCAGGAACAGTCCCCTAAGTTTGCTCATAGTCTGTACAGAGAGATCCCATAAAACTATGGCAGCATCAGTATTCCCAGTACTAAGCACAATTCAGCAGGAACAGTCCCCTACGTTTGCTCATAGTCTGTACAGAGAGATCCCATAAAACTATGGCAGCATAGGTATTCCCTGTACTAAGCACAATTCAGCAGGAACAGTCCCCTAAGTTTGCTCATAGTCTGTACAGAGAGATCCCATAAAACTATGGCAGCATAGGTATTCCCTGTACTAAGCACAATTCAGCAGGAACAGTCCCCTAAGTTTGCTCATAGTCTGTACAGAGAGATCCCATAAAACTATGGCAGCATAGGTATTCCCTGTACTAAGCACAATTCAGCAGGAACAGTCCCCTAAGTTTGCTCATAGTCTGTACAGAGAGATCCCATAAAACTATGGCAGCATAGGTATTCCCTGTACTAAGCACAATTCAGCAGGAACAGTCCCTAAGTTTGCTCATAGTCTGTACAGAGAGATCCCATAAAACTATGGCAGCATAGGTATTCCCTGTACTAAGCACAATTCAGCAGGAACAGTCCCCTAAGTTTGCTCATAGTCTGTACAGAGAGATCCCATAAAACTATGGCAGCATAGGTATTCCCTGTACTAAGCACAATTCAGCAGGAACAGTCCCCTAAGTTTGCTCATAGTCTGTACAGAGAGATCCCATAAAACTATGGCAGCATAGGTATTCCCTGTACTAAGCACAATTCAGCAGGAACAGTCCCCTAAGTTTGCTCATAGTCTGTACAGAGAGATCCCATAAAACTATGGCAGCATAGGTATTCCCTGTACTAAGCACAATTCAGCAGGAACAGTCCCCTAAGTTTGCTCATAGTCTGTACAGAGAGATCCCATAAAACTATGGCAGCATAGGTATTCCCTGTACTAAGCACAATTCAGCAGGAACAGTCCCCTAAGTTTGCTCATAGTCTGTACAGAGAGATCCCATAAAACTATGGCAGCATAGGTATTCCCTGTACTAAGCACAATTCAGCAGGAACAGTCCCCTAAGTTTGCTCATAGTCTGTACAGAGAGATCCCATAAAACTATGGCAGCATAGGTATTCCCTGTACTAAGCACAATTCAGCAGGAACAGTCCCCTAAGTTTGCTCATAGTCTGTACAGAGAGATCCCATAAAACTATGGCAGCATCAATATTCCCAGTACTAAGCACAATTAAGCAGGAACAGTCCCCTACGTTTGCTCATAGTCTGTACAGAGAGATCCCATAAAACTATGGCAGCATAGGTATTCCCTGTACTAAGCACAATTCAGCAGGAACAGTCCCCTAAGTTTGCTCATAGTCTGTACAGAGAGATCCCATAAAACTATGGCAGCATAGGTATTCCCTGTACTAAGCACAATTCAGCAGGAACAGTCCCTAAGTTTGCTCATAGTCTGTACAGAGAGATCCCATAAAACTATGGCAGCATAGGTATTCCCTGTACTAAGCACAATTCAGCAGGAACAGTCCCCTAAGTTTGCTCATAGTCTGTACAGAGAGATCCCATAAAACTATGGCAGCATAGGTATTCCCTGTACTAAGCACAATTCAGCAGGAACAGTCCCCTAAGTTTGCTCATAGTCTGTACAGAGAGATCCCATAAAACTATGGCAGCATAGGTATTCCCTGTACTAAGCACAATTCAGCAGGAACAGTCCCCTAAGTTTGCTCATAGTCTGTACAGAGAGATCCCATAAAACTATGGCAGCATCAGTATTCCCTGTACTAAGCACAATTCAGCAGGAACAGTCCCCTAAGTTTGCTCATAGTCTGTACAGAGAGATCCCATAAAACTATGGCAGCATAGGTATTCCCTGTACTAAGCACAATTCAGCAGGAACAGTCCCCTAAGTTTGCTCATAGTCTGTACAGAGAGATCCCATAAAACTATGGCAGCATAGGTATTCCCTGTACTAAGCACAATTCAGCAGGAACAGTCCCCTAAGTTTGCTCATAGTCTGTACAGAGAGATCCCATAAAACTATGGCAGCATAGGTATTCCCTGTACTAAGCACAATTCAGCAGGAACAGTCCCCTAAGTTTGCTCATAGTCTGTACAGAGAGATCCCATAAAACTATGGCAGCATAGGTATTCCCTGTACTAAGCACAATTCAGCAGGAACAGTCCCCTAAGTTTGCTCATAGTCTGTACAGAGAGATCCCATAAAACTATGGCAGCATAGGTATTCCCTGTACTAAGCACAATTCAGCAGGAACAGTCCCCTAAGTTTGCTCATAGTCTGTACAGAGAGATCCCATAAAACTATGGCAGCATAGGTATTCCCTGTACTAAGCACAATTCAGCAGGAACAGTCCCCTAAGTTTGCTCATAGTCTGTACAGAGAGATCCCATAAAACTATGGCAGCATAGGTATTCCCTGTACTAAGCACAATTCAGCAGGAACAGTCCCCTAAGTTTGCTCATAGTCTGTACAGAGAGATCCCATAAAACTATGGCAGCATAGGTATTCCCTGTACTAAGCACAATTCAGCAGGAACAGTCCCTAAGTTTGCTCATAGTCTGTACAGAGAGATCCCATAAAACTATGGCAGCATAGGTATTCCCTGTACTAAGCACAATTCAGCAGGAACAGTCCCCTAAGTTTGCTCATAGTCTGTACAGAGAGATCCCATAAAACTATGGCAGCATAGGTATTCCCTGTACTAAGCACAATTCAGCAGGAACAGTCCCCTAAGTTTGCTCATAGTCTGTACAGAGAGATCCCATAAAACTATGGCAGCATCAATATTCCCAGTACTAAGCACAATTCAGCAGGAACAGTCCCCTACGTTTGCTCATAGTCTGTACAGAGAGATCCCATAAAACTATGGCAGCATAGGTATTCCCTGTACTAAGCACAATTCAGCAGGAACAGTCCCCTACGTTTGCTCATAGTCTGTACAGAGAGATCCCATAAAACTATGGCAGCATAGGTATTCCCTGTACTAAGCACAATTCAGCAGGAACAGTCCCTAAGTTTGCTCATAGTCTGTACAGAGAGATCCCATAAAACTATGGCAGCATAGGTATTCCCTGTACTAAGCACAATTCAGCAGGAACAGTCCCCTAAGTTTGCTCATAGTCTGTACAGAGAGATCCCATAAAACTATGGCAGCATAGGTATTCCCTGTACTAAGCACAATTCAGCAGGAACAGTCCCCTAAGTTTGCTCATAGTCTGTACAGAGAGATCCCATAAAACTATGGCAGCATAGGTATTCCCTGTACTAAGCACAATTCAGCAGGAACAGTCCCCTAAGTTTGCTCATAGTCTGTACAGAGAGATCCCATAAAACTATGGCAGCATAGGTATTCCCTGTACTAAGCACAATTCAGCAGGAACAGTCCCCTAAGTTTGCTCATAGTCTGTACAGAGAGATCCCATAAAACTATGGCAGCATAGGTATTCCCTGTACTAAGCACAATTCAGCAGGAACAGTCCCCTAAGTTTGCTCATAGTCTGTACAGAGAGATCCCATAAAACTATGGCAGCATCAGGTATTCCCAGTACTAAGCACAATTCAGCAGGAACAGTCCCCTAAGTTTGCTCATAGTCTGTACAGAGAGATCCCATAAAACTATGGCAGCATAGGTATTCCCTGTACTAAGCACAATTCAGCAGGAACAGTCCCTAAGTTTGCTCATAGTCTGTACAGAGAGATCCCATAAAACTATGGCAGCATAGGTATTCCCTGTACTAAGCACAATTCAGCAGGAACAGTCCCCTAAGTTTGCTCATAGTCTGTACAGAGAGATCCCATAAAACTATGGCAGCATAGGTATTCCCTGTACTAAGCACAATTCAGCAGGAACAGTCCCCTAAGTTTCCTCATAGTCTGTACAGAGAGATCCCATAAAACTATGGCAGCATCAATATTCCCAGTACTAAGCACAATTCAGCAGGAACAGTCCCCTACGTTTGCTCATAGTCTGTACAGAGAGATCCCATAAAACTATGGCAGCATCAATATTCCCAGTACTAAGCACAATTCAGCAGGAACAGTCCCCTACGTTTGCTCATAGTCTGTACAGAGAGATCCCATAAAACTATGGCAGCATAGGTATTCCCTGTACTAAGCACAATTCAGCAGGAACAGTCCCCTAAGTTTGCTCATAGTCTGTACAGAGAGATCCCATAAAACTATGGCAGCATAGGTATTCCCTGTACTAAGCACAATTCAGCAGGAACAGTCCCTAAGTTTGCTCATAGTCTGTACAGAGAGATCCCATAAAACTATGGCAGCATAGGTATTCCCTGTACTAAGCACAATTCAGCAGGAACAGTCCCCTAAGTTTGCTCATAGTCTGTACAGAGAGATCCCATAAAACTATGGCAGCATCAGTATTCCCTGTACTAAGCACAATTCAGCAGGAACAGTCCCCTAAGTTTGCTCATAGTCTGTACAGAGAGATCCCATAAAACTATGGCAGCATCAATATTCCCTGTACTAAGCACAATTCAGCAGGAACAGTCCCCTAAGTTTGCTCATAGTCTGTACAGAGAGATCCCATAAAACTATGGCAGCATAGGTATTCCCTGTACTAAGCACAATTCAGCAGGAACAGTCCCCTAAGTTTGCTCATAGTCTGTACAGAGAGATCCCATAAAACTATGGCAGCATAGGTATTCCCTGTACTAAGCACAATTCAGCAGGAACAGTCCCTAAGTTTGCTCATAGTCTGTACAGAGAGATCCCATAAAACTATGGCAGCATAGGTATTCCCTGTACTAAGCACAATTCAGCAGGAACAGTCCCCTAAGTTTGCTCAT
Source organism: Xenopus laevis (assembly GCF_017654675.1). Taxonomy (NCBI): domain Eukaryota; kingdom Metazoa; phylum Chordata; class Amphibia; order Anura; family Pipidae; genus Xenopus; species Xenopus laevis. The sequence continues at coordinate 12,991,144 of NC_054375.1, forward strand.
AGTCTGTACAGAGAGATCCCATAAAACTATGGCAGCATAGGTATTCCCTGTACTAAGCACAATTCAGCAGGAACAGTCCCCTAAGTTTGCTCATAGTCTGTACAGAGAGATCCCATAAAACTATGGCAGCATAGGTATTCCCTGTACTAAGCACAATTCAGCAGGAACAGTCCCCTAAGTTTGCTCATAGTCTGTACAGAGAGATCCCATAAAACTATGGCAGCATAGGTATTCCCTGTACTAAGCACAATTCAGCAGGAACAGTCCCCTAAGTTTGCTCATAGTCTGTACAGAGAGATCCCATAAAACTATGGCAGCATAGGTATTCCCTGTACTAAGCACAATTCAGCAGGAACAGTCCCTAAGTTTGCTCATAGTCTGTACAGAGAGATCCCATAAAACTATGGCAGCATAGGTATTCCCTGTACTAAGCACAATTCAGCAGGAACAGTCCCCTAAGTTTGCTCATAGTCTGTACAGAGAGATCCCATAAAACTATGGCAGCATAGGTATTCCCTGTACTAAGCACAATTCAGCAGGAACAGTCCCCTAAGTTTGCTCATAGTCTGTACAGAGAGATCCCATAAAACTATGGCAGCATAGGTATTCCCTGTACTAAGCACAATTCAGCAGGAACAGTCCCCTAAGTTTGCTCATAGTCTGTACAGAGAGATCCCATAAAACTATGGCAGCATCAGGTATTCCCAGTACTAAGCACAATTCAGCAGGAACAGTCCCCTAAGTTTGCTCATAGTCTGTACAGAGAGATCCCATAAAACTATGGCAGCATAGGTATTCCCTGTACTAAGCACAATTCAGCAGGAACAGTCCCCTAAGTTTGCTCATAGTCTGTACAGAGAGATCCCATAAAACTATGGCAGCATAGGTATTCCCTGTACTAAGCACAATTCAGCAGGAACAGTCCCCTAAGTTTGCTCATAGTCTGTACAGAGAGATCCCATAAAACTATGGCAGCATAGGTATTCCCTGTACTAAGCACAATTCAGCAGGAACAGTCCCCTAAGTTTGCTCATAGTCTGTACAGAGAGATCCCATAAAACTATGGCAGCATAGGTATTCCCTGTACTAAGCACAATTCAGCAGGAACAGTCCCCTAAGTTTGCTCATAGTCTGTACAGAGAGATCCCATAAAACTATGGCAGCATAGGTATTCCCTGTACTAAGCACAATTCAGCAGGAACAGTCCCCTAAGTTTGCTCATAGTCTGTACAGAGAGATCCCATAAAACTATGGCAGCATAGGTATTCCCTGTACTAAGCACAATTCAGCAGGAACAGTCCCTAAGTTTGCTCATAGTCTGTACAGAGAGATCCCATAAAACTATGGCAGCATAGGTATTCCCTGTACTAAGCACAATTCAGCAGGAACAGTCCCCTAAGTTTGCTCATAGTCTGTACAGAGAGATCCCATAAAACTATGGCAGCATAGGTATTCCCTGTACTAAGCACAATTCAGCAGGAACAGTCCCCTAAGTTTGCTCATAGTCTGTACAGAGAGATCCCATAAAACTATGGCAGCATAGGTATTCCCTGTACTAAGCACAATTCAGCAGGAACAGTCCCCTAAGTTTGCTCATAGTCTGTACAGAGAGATCCCATAAAACTATGGCAGCATAGGTATTCCCTGTACTAAGCACAATTCAGCAGGAACAGTCCCCTAAGTTTGCTCATAGTCTGTACAGAGAGATCCCATAAAACTATGGCAGCATCAATATTCCCAGTACTAAGCACAATTCAGCAGGAACAGTCCCCTAAGTTTGCTCATAGTCTGTACAGAGAGATCCCATAAAACTATGGCAGCATAGGTATTCCCTGTACTAAGCACAATTCAGCAGGAACAGTCCCCTAAGTTTGCTCATAGTCTGTACAGAGAGATCCCATAAAACTATGGCAGCATCAGGTATTCCCAGTACTAAGCACAATTCAGCAGGAACAGTCCCCTACGTTTGCTCATAGTCTGTACAGAGAGATCCCATAAAACTATGGCAGCATAGGTATTCCCTGTACTAAGCACAATTCAGCAGGAACAGTCCCCTAAGTTTGCTCATAGTCTGTACAGAGAGATCCCATAAAACTATGGCAGCATAGGTATTCCCTGTACTAAGCACAATTCAGCAGGAACAGTCCCCTAAGTTTGCTCATAGTCTGTACAGAGAGATCCCATAAAACTATGGCAGCATAGGTATTCCCTGTACTAAGCACAATTCAGCAGGAACAGTCCCCTAGTTTGCTCATAGTCTGTACAGAGAGATCCCATAAAACTATGGCAGCATAGGTATTCCCTGTACTAAGCACAATTCAGCAGGAACAGCCCCTGGAGTTAAGGGACCCCTTAGGGGTTAGTGGCTTGATATAGTGATTGCAGTGTTAGACTTGCATAAAGCTCCCTTGTAATCACATATTTCCTACTATAGAGTGACAGCCCCTATATGCTTTTTCTTTTAACCCTTTCCAAGCCAGCCATAGACCTGGTGAATAGTAGATTGTACAATCTATGGCACAGAAAGTTGTTCAGAAGCAGCTCAGAGGGGTCCAACTCTGACATCACAATCCAGTTCCCCCTCCCACATTGTTTGGAGAGAAAATATTCCCACAAGGCACAAGCCGTGAATGAGCAACTTCAGGAGGGACCCGGGGGCAACAGCTGGGGGCGGCTCTGGTCCTTGGAGACAATGTTTTACCAGCTGGGGGTGTAAGTTATTTACAAAGCAAGAAATCTCCCACCGGGGAGGTATAATCAGTTAAAGCACCTCGCTATAAAGTCATTGGGAAACTACAGGTTAATCCCATTATTTACAATAGGGAGAGAAAACACTGCCCCCTGCTGGGAGCCTCATATACAAGTATGTAAAGTTTATTGTAGAAAGAATAATATTCCCTAGACAGAGGTACAAAATCTTCATTATAAAACATCCATGTACAAACATGAGCGTCACAAATCTCACACGGAGATTAGACGGTTAAAAGATTCAGGGGGGTCTCATACACCCCAAAGAAATCTCCGATACTTCCAGTATCCAGAAGTATTAATAGCTGCCTGAATATACTGTATATACACACTGAGTCCAACCCTAATGAGGAGGATTTGGGTTCACAGGATAAAGGGGAAGTATAAATAATAGCTTAATAAATGCTAACAAAGCCCCCCCCCTTTATTTAGAGGCACCCTCTGCATATTGAGGCACAACGTGGTGTGTACAGTAAACCCCATGCATTTAATATTACACATATTACAGTCTGCCCCATGGGATCCACTTCTTTAAAGGGCCAGTGCTGCTTTACATTAACCAGAAGTATGTTATAGAAAGTCCTCTTCTTAGCAACCTTTTAACTGGTCTTCTGCTTCTTATCAGAGTCCCAACGGGGGTCACCGACCCCAGCAGCTTTGTGAGGCTAAATGGTCATTGTCCCTATTCACCTTCCAGCCACTCATTAAAACCGATGGGCGGTTGTTAAGGGTAAGCAATACCCTAGCAACCAGATAGCTGCTGCAACGTCAAACTGTAGTCACTGCACAAAAATAATCAAAAAACCCCTAAATTAAAATATAGGAAGACCAATTGCAATTTGCGTCAGAGTAGTACTCTTTACATCATGTAAAACTGATAAGGGGGCTATTCTAAGCACGTTTGTAATTTACATTCATTATTTATTTAATCCAGGATATTAAGGGATACATGTACTGTGAATATGAATGAATTTTGTTACAACAGCGCCACCTGCTGGTCATTTTCCCCACCAGTCTGACCAGCAAGTAGTCAAGGAAACTGACCAGCAGGTGGCGCTGTTGGAACAAAATTCATTCATATTAACAGCACACGTATCCCTTAATATCTTGGAATAAAAACAAAATAAATAATGAATGTAAATTTGAAACGTGCTTAGAATAGCCCCCTAATCAGTTTTACAATCACTTATTTTAAAGGTTTACTTATCCTTTAAACACATTATCAAGCTAAAATCTAGAGCTCTCTTCTGCCCCCTGCTGAAGGCTGGGTTACTGCATAGTTGGGATGAAGGAATTGGGGCACAAAGAAAATCTCATATTTACATGTTCAAAAATATTCTCCCTTCCACAGAAATGCATAGACGTCATTAGCAAATAGAAATAGCGGCATTCACATCAGTATTTCTTTATGCCAAAAAAAAAAAAATGCTGACCTTTTCCAGTAGGCGGGGTGTAGGAAAGAGAAGCCGGAGTCGGTGCTGGATGCAGAGTTCAGTGTCGGTGTCAGTATGGGAGTGATTGCTGCAGGACGAGGAATGCTCTGGGGAGGTGCTCGATGCTCCACAGTCTGCGGGATACACAGACAAACACTAAATCATTTGCAACTTAACACAATTAGAAGTCCTGTTGGCTGATAGTGGGGGACTGGCTCTTAAGGTCCCATAGACGCAAAGATTTTTCTTGCCGAACAACCGATTTGGCGAAGTCCGACCAATCCTTCGAAATTATCTTGCGCTCAGTGGGATTCGAACGATCGTACATCTTACGATTTTTCGTCCGACATCGGTCAGAAAATTGATCGGCCAGGTAAAAAAATCTTGATGGGTCCCAGTACAATGTATCTATGTCTGCAGGGCCAAGCAGGCAGCTCCCCTCAGTTTTCGCCCGAAACGGTATTTTTAGTTGATGGACACATCGTACATTTAAACAATCGTTTCGAAATATTAGTGGTCTCACGATAACGATTGGATCTTTTAAAAATCTTTACATCTATGGGCAGCTTTACTTACATAGACTTGAGATACCGCTCTTCAGCTCCGCCACCTGCTTGCTTTGATGCCTTCGCGAGGCAAAGGGTCGGATCTTTTTGGGACGTATCCTCATTGCTTTCAGGTTGGGCCCTCCTCGGGCATCGACCACCTGTGAATACAGTGAGAATCAGGGGCTGCTCCATAATATTATGTTCTGGGCACACAATAAGCTATACCCTCATACTGTACTGTCTAAGGGAATCAATATGGCACCTCCTCCTCCCATATGTATAAATACAAATATACAGAGAAGGAATGTTCTGGGCACACAATAAGCTATACCCTCATACTGTACTGTCTAAGGGAATCAATATGGCACCTCCCTCCTTCCATATGTATAAATACAAATATACAGAGAAGGAATGTTCTTTCCTGTATAAACTCTTTGGACTCTTTCAAAAACTTTATCATAAGCACCAGCGCCACCTAGAGGCTGTTTCCGTCCTGATGTTAAGTCTACAGGTCAGATGATATAGTTGTTTTGGATGTTATTGCCTAATCCAAAGGCTCTACCCAAGGCAGGATAAGAGGGACCTGTAAACTTAGTAGTATGGGGCCCTATGATTACCAATTCTTATCCTGCCAGTCCTTTAATAAATATAGTTCAGTAGTCAGCCCCATCACAGATTCCTAAACTATTGGGACCTGACAGGGGGCAGGACTTCCCAGTACCCCAATAGTCTGACCCTGGCTCAGCCAATCAACTGCCAGACTGTGACCCAATACAACGACTGACAGCAAAGAATAAAACGTTTTCAGAAGCTGCAAAGCCTCCTATTCCCTAAAATTGCCTCAATTCAAACAGTTTCAGGCTTTAAAATGCACTTTTCAAACAACATAAAACTTACTCTTGAACTGCGAGTTGATCAGTAACTTTAGCCATGACGGAAACAGCGGGGGAACGAGGCTTCCAACTGCCCATTGAGTTTGGCGTCACTGCGATCCATGGAGTTTAATAGCAAATCTGACTCAGACTACTTGATCCTTGGCAACTGGGTCAGGAGCGTCATCAAGGTTATACATTGGCAGGGAGCAATCTTCTTTCATTCTGCAAAAAAAAATAATAATAAAGTTTTGGTTAACTTCCCCTTTAAACGTCATATAGCTAATAAAGGAAAGAGGAGAGTAGCAGGGTTCTGTTTGCCCTTGCAGAAGGTAAGAGACAGCGACCAATGATGCAGATGATTGGATTCCAGATATGAGGAGTACCGGGATCATTAAAACAAACCCCCCCCTCCGAAAACTGCCGTTTCCATGGAAGAGCAACACAACTACTTATCGGAAGGAAAGTGCCTCTTATCTGGGCCAATATCAAGTGTTTGCGTTTGAGGGGGGAGGACAAACACTGCAATTAACACTTATTCCCCCCCATACAGGGCTGATGGTTTGGGCTTTATAAAGAGACTTTATTTACTTCAGTGTCCGACCCTCCGAAGGTTGGAAACTTTACCCAGAAAGAAATTCCTGGGCTACTAAATTATTGGGGGTCTCCTCCCAGGAGGGGAGAATAATTATTATGGCTTATTATATATGTCTTATAATACAAGAAAAAAAAACGACTCACTGATAAACAAACCCCTGATCCACCTCAACTCTGCCCACCCTGCTGAAACTTTTAACAGCCAATCCCACTTCTCGGGCCCCTGCCTTTAGTATCCTGTAAACTCCCCTTGATGGTGGTCCTGCCCACGAGCCCACCAATCAGGTCAGGGAATTGGGAATTTTCCACCTAAAACAGCTTCGGGGGTATTGTGGGAGCCTGATGAAGGACTCTAGAAAGAGTAGATGGCAGCTGGAATAACTAAGATCCCTGGCAAGTGCCATATGTTAACCAAACAATCAGGACTGTGAGGGCCCTGGACCTAAGTATATGGTTACGGGTGAGGGAATGGAATGAAGTGTCCCCTCCTTTCTCACTTTATTACATCAATTACAAGGTCCCGGCTAGGACCCCCCGGCTGAATTCGGTTAAGTCAAATAAATGGAGATATAATAAGTATTTCCTTATGCGCTGACATTCGGTCTGTGCAACTGTCAGCTGCTCTCAGTGTCACCTGGAAATCAGAGCGCGTCACAAAGAGCGGTGAGACTACAGATAAGTGACAGATAGTGGGAGCAGCGAGACTTGATGAAACGGCGCTGAGTTGGCAGCAGCATGGGGTGATCATTGCGGTTTACGCTAATTAATGGCGTCCCTCGAGACGAATGTACGAATGTCGAAGAACTTGCAGAGTTTCTCAGAAATGTTAAAGGGGTGGTTCACTTTTGAGTTAACTTTTAGTATGTTATAGAATGGCCAGTTCTAAGAAACATTTTAATTGGTCTTCATTTTTTATATTTTTATAATTATTTGTCTTTTTCTTCTGACGCTTTCAAATTGGGGTCACTGACCCCATCTAAAAAACAAATGCTCTGTAAATAGTCTCTATTTTTGGTTGCTAGGGTAATTTGGCCCCTAGCAACAAGATGGCTGAAATTGCAAACTAGAGAGCTGGTAAATAAAAAGCTAAATAACTCAAAAAACACAAATAATAACAAAATGACAACTAAGGGATTTAGCAGCTCTACAGTTTGCAATTTCAGCAATCTGGTTGCTAGGGTCCACATTACCCTATCAACCATGCATTGAGTTGCATTAACTTTTAGTATGATGTAGAGAGTGACATTCTTAGTTTTCATTTTTTATTATTTGTGTTTTTTGAGTTATTTAGCTTTTTATTCAGCAGCTCTCCAGTTTGCAATTTCAGGCATCTGGTTGCTATGGTCCAAATTACCCTAGCAACCATGCACTGATTTGAATAAGACTGAAATATGAATAGGAGAGGCCTGAATAGAAAGATGAGGAATAAAAAATAGCAATAACAATACATTTGTAGCCTTACTGGGCATTTGTTTTAAGACTGGATCAGTGCCCCCCCCCCATTTGAAAGAAAAAGGCAAACAATTCTTATAAAACTATAAGAGATAAATAATGAGGATCAATTGAAACGTTTCTTAGTATTGACCACTTATATTATCCTTAAAGTTAACTTACAGGTCAACCACCCATTTAAGATTAAAATCAGGACTTATGAAGGAAGTCGGAGCACAGGAAGGACTTTGCTCTTCTGGCCTGTGCCCTGTATAAACAGACCCCTCCCTGGTAAGCAGATGTCCATCATGTGAGGGTATTATACATATATTCACTGGAAATCGAATGATCCCCAATAGAAGGAAATTAAGAAATAACAAATGTTTTTGTGATTAAACTATAGGCAAAAAGTATGTTCAGCTCCAGCCCTATTCATTGCACTCACACCCCTTTATCAGTATCAGTTTTTCTTGCTTTTAAAGGAGAAGGAAAGGCTAAAATTAAGTAAGCTTTATCAGAAAGGTTTTTATAAATACACCAGTAAATCCTCAAAGTAATGCTGCTCTGAGTCCTCTGTCAAAAGAAACAGCACATTTCTTTCCTTCTATTGTGTACTCATGGGCTTCTGTATCAGACTTCCTGTTTTCAGCTTAAACCTCCAGGGCTAGGGCTTGAGCATGCTCAGTTTGCTCCCATCTCCCTCCTCCTGTAATCTGAGCCCAGAGCTATGAGTGAGCAAGGAGAGACTCAGACAGGAAGCTAATATGGCAGCTGCTGAAATAAATATCGTAATGTAGCTTGCACTATTGCAGCTAATCTATTGGCAATAAACTGCGTAGCTTTATTTCTCCTTTAAAAAGACACAAGTGATTTTGGACTCCTGTATCTGTTATTGTAAGTCGGAATTCTCAGGAGGGGGCCCTAAAGACGACATTAATCATCAAAATGAGGGATTGGAATAAAGCTAATTACACCACTATGAGCATTTATCCTATTACCCTGGCAGGGGGCAACACCAAAGCACTAATCAGCACAAGATGAGATTTTTCTTTTTTTTTTATAAAAAAAAAAAACCCTATTTTTCAGTAAATAGCTTTTTCTTTGTAAATCCCGGATACAAGGGGGCTTACGATCGGAAAGAAAAAAATTTGACTTTTGCCTGTGTGTTTGAAAATAGACTGCAGGGATAAAGGGGATTAGTCTCAGGAGCTGTCATAAATAGGGGATTTATATATGTATATATATGTCATAAATAGGGTATTATATATATATATATATATATATATATATATATATATGTGTGTCATAAATAGGGGATAAGTGAATCTTGAGATTGATGCTCATCTGCGGAGTTAACCCTTAAGTGGGAGGCGATCAGTTACACGGAGGGAGGGACAAGGGTTTTATCAATGGCAATCTCAGATATTTATTGGACAAATTGTGACAATAATTGCTGGTTCCGGTGCACTTTTGCACCCATTGCTATAACTAGTGATCAGAAATAAGTTCCACTGAATTAGATATAGGAATGGGACCTGTTATCCAGAATGCTTGGGACTTGGGGTTTTCCTGATAACGGACCTTTCTGTAGTTTGGATCTTCATACCTTAAGAACATTAAATTAAGACAATTGGCCTCCAATAAGCATTAATTATCTTAGTTGGGATCAAGTACAACCTATTGTTTTATTATTACACAGAAAAAGGAAATCCAATAAAACCACAAAATTTAAATGCTTTTTTTCTACTAGAAAATCATGTAAACATTAAATAAACCCAATAGGCTGGTTTTGCTTCCAATAAGGATTAATTATATCTTAGTTGGGATCAAGTACAAGCGACTGTTTAATTATTACACAGAAAAAGGAAATCCAATAAAACCATTAAAAAAAATTAAATGCGTTTTTTTCCCGCCTAGTGAAATCAGAAATTCTAGTTTGAATATTTCGGCTTGGTCGAAGGTTTTATGGACAGAAACAAGAGAACAAAATGGTTAAAAATGCATCAAAAACCAACAAAATTGCACTATTATCCCCAAAATAATATACAAAAGGTATTGCGCAGCGAATACGCTATTCAAAATGGTGACAAAATATCTTTCTATGCAAAAAAACCCAAAAACAGACGATGCGATAAGTAAAAAAAAAAGAAAAACAAATAGTGTAAGTGCGCATACGTGTACAACCGGCAGAATTGCGTGTTATGTGCGTGTGCAGGTGTGTAAATAAATAAGTGTGTATTAATTATTAATTCATTATGAGTAACAAGTGGGTGTAGCTGTATAAAACTGGACAGCTTCAGGACAAAAATGAAAATAATTCAAAAATGCTGATAATGTAAATGAAAAGATCACTGTGTACAGCAAAGAGTTAATTTAAAGGGCAATTACCTATAACGCAGTTCCAAGAGGTCCCGCTCCAAACTGAGAACGAAGAGTGTTGGGATGTTTTATACCAATGTCACTTGTTCTTCTCTGGCTGAGACCCCGAAAAAGAATCTTCTCCTGCAGCCGAAAATCCCTTCTGTGTCCTCCAATATCTTCTCTTGTCCCCAATATTCCCATCTGCAACTTTACAGCCACCTCCCCCTCACCTGCTCCACGTGCAGCTCCTGCTCCTCGGCGATGGGCGGGGCTTACTGATATCAACCAATATCAACCAACCAGCGCCAAAGTGAGGCTTGGAACACAATGTGGGAATTCCAGCGTTGCTAGGCAGCAGTGTATAGAACAGTTGCCCTGGAATCTTCAGCTGGCCGGTAGTCCAGAGAGGAGGAGGAACAGATAGGGAAGGCTCTGGGGAAAGGCAGAGAGAGACAGGGAATGAGAGGGATGTTTTCTTATGGTATATTAGTTTATAGTCTGGCCACTTTTTATTTTATAGGGACCTTAACCCCCTGTTGGACAGTGAGAATGTAAAGGATTTATTATACATTTCTTTTATTCATTAATGTCCTGCCAAAGACTGAGCATTCTGGGAGTTGTAGTTCTGGAGTTGTAGTTCATTAACAACTTAAAGTGCAATGTCCTTGTGACCCTCCCCTCAAGCTTCCCTCAATGCCTGCACCCCTGTAGTACTAACTCCAACCCTACTCACATCTTCTCTCATTCCCAGAGACTATTATCCACTGTTACTATAGGCACCATCTCTCCCTACTATACCTGCTATCCCACAGTCACACTCCCTTCCCAGAGACTATTATCCACTGTTACTATAGACACCACCTCTCCCTACTATACCTGTTATCCCACAGTCACACTCCCTTCCCAGAGACTATTATCCACTGTTACTATAGGCACCATCTCTCCCTACTATACCTGCTATCCCACAGTCACACTCCCTTCCCAGAGACTATTATCCACTGTTACTATAGACACCATCTCTCCCTACTATACCTGCTATCCCACAGTCACACTCCCTTCCCAGAGACTATTATCCCACTGTTACTATAGGCACCAATTTGGAGTAACATGGGGGCCGTAGGTAGATGCTCACATGAGCAAAGTGGCCTGTTATCCTTGGAGAATGAGAGACCCCAGAACACTGTGACAGACCTACATCTTACCGACCCACAACTCACCGACCCAGCACACAACGATCGTTCACTCCACTCATGGGGGAAATATTCTCTAAAAAGTTTTTAAAAAGGGTCTGTTTCAACCTTTCTTAAAACTGTCCTTTTTTCATAAAGTCGCCCTCCCTTCTGTAATTTCTAGACTTGTAAGGGTTTTTAGTTTATCAACATTCACTGGAAAACAGAACTTTCCTCATTTTTCCTTCTAAAAGTTAAAAACTCACGGCTTTTTAATTCTTCCTTAGCTTGATGTCCATGTATTCACAACCTGAAACAAACTGAATCCTCTCTCTCCCTCCCTTTCACTCTAAAGCTGGCCATAGACGCGCAGATCCTATCATACGAATCAAGGATTCATACGATTTTCGGATCGTGTGTGGAGAGTGCCGACATCTTTCGTCCGGCGGAGATCGATCGTTTGGTCGATCGGACAGGTTTGATTTTGACCCGACCGATCCTGCCGGAGCCCATTGCGCATCGTAATCGGATCGTTCGCACATACGACCGAACGTTCAGATTACCCCCGATATAGTCATACTCGTTAATGGCACATCGGGGAAAGATCCGCTCGTTCGTCGATGTCGCCAAACGAGCGGATCTTTGCGTCTATGGCCACCTTAACTCACTCTCTTGTATTTTCAATTTCTCTAGGCCAACAAATGGAAGAGATGAGAGCCAGTGAGTGTGTATATATATTTATAAGAATGAAATAGTGAGCGAGTGCCTCTGTGAGTGACGTGTGTGTATATTATTTTATGCTGCTCTCTTTAGGTAAGAGAAAATATTTCTATTTACAGAGTGGAGTTTCTTAGGGTGTATCATAGCTGTGCCGTTTATCTAGTGTCAAAAAGCTCACCCAACGCTCAAACGAAACAAACAAGAAACGCTGTGAATTCCCTCTAGTGAAGGATTTCAAATGTACATTCCCCTTGTGTTTATATCGGATGAGGCGGATGATTTCTACATAACACTGAATAATCGAATCAACTCTGAATAAAACAAAGTGTTGTGCTAAATATTTTTGGTTTCAATTGTTTCTTTTTAAAAACAAATGAAATGTTTCAAACAGGCAACGATGTAAAACTATTTGTAAAACTACCAGTGCCCATAAAACCCAAAAGTAAATGCACATTAGCTAAACACATAGAATTCAAGAATATTTATCTGTTTTAAACCCCTGCGACCGGTAAAGGCCATCAAGCCTGAATTCCTTGGGTCGCAATTTAATTAGTTACAAAAGAATTCGTAGCGTGCGGTTAAAATCCCCCGAAATCAGTAGTATAAACACGGTTGCATCCAAAGCAATCCTGCTACATATATTACTAATAATACTAAATATAGTATAACATTGTATTATTACTTTTCTGTTATTATTAATGTCATTGCTATAGAATAAGGGGTCAGGGTTGTTCAGCCAGAGGCCAGACAGTCAGGGGATGCTGGGAGTCAGTGGGTGATGGGAGTAGTTATAGAGAGGTGTCTAGTCTATTCCTCCATTAGTAATAACACACAGCGCTGACTCTAATATAAACTTAGGCCTTCACCTTAAGGTGGGGGGGGGAGATCTGTCAGTGAAAGTGGTGCTTAGAATTGAGTCTGCGACTGTAGACTAAATAGGCAGATAAGTCCCTTTGCTCTGTTGGGTGTGATGATTAGGAATAGGCTCTGAAAAGGAAAAGGCAAATAAAGAGCAATATTCTGACCCCTCAATCCTTGTTGCTGCAGCCCTCATTGGCCTCTCAACTCCTACCTTTTCTCACAACTGAAATTTCGTTATTTGCTGCAAGGACAAAAAATATTTTTAATATTGTGATGTAATGGAGAAAATGATATGCTTGTTCATTGGAATGTCTAAAAAAAAATCAGTGAATAGTTTGACAAGAGGGAGCAAGATGACTTGGGTGCTGGGTAACTGGCACCAGCCTCTATTCCTTGGGTGTATGGGATATAAATCTGCAGCTTATTCTCTCTTCCCCTCCTGGCCCCTGTTTCCCTTCACACAGAAGAGAGTGTCGAATAAAAGGGCAACTTACAGTGGTTAAACAGACTCCAGGCTCTAGGAACGTCCCCTTATCTCTTTGTTAAAAGTGTATTCAAGAGCGGGGGAGCAGCATTTGCTGGTGGGTGCAGCTGGGTTCCCCGACTTGCAGTTTTCAGTGAAGATGATCCACTGTTTCAGGCCGTGTGTGTCCTGGGTAGGGAGTTGTGGGCAGAGGGAAGTGGCCAATGCTGTGAGTAGATTTAGGCACAAGGATCAGCCTTCCTTTCCACAGTGCCTGTTGCATCTAGAGGTTGCCACCTGGCCACTAAAAACGAGGGATGATCCCAATGTTATTAATAGGGAAAAAATTTATAGGCCGCTATTTTTTTCCAGAAAAGGTAGCAACCCTAGTTGTATCCCGATCTCTCGTTCCACACAAGAGAGAGGAGACATTCCCAGATCCCACGGAAACTTTTCCTTGATCTTCTCTAAAAAAAAAGTCTCCCCCTCCTGCTGACGTTGCCGCTGTCAATCAGTCTGAGTGCGACTCTGTTCCCGCAGCTTCATCCCCCAGAATGTAACTGTTTTAGCCCAATTGCTTTCATCCTGGTGCTGCACATTGTGCAATTTATCAATTAAATTAGAAACAATAGGAGTCGGGCAGAACACCCAGTAGACCTGAGCATAATAGCCCCACCCCCCAGCAAACCAGTTCAGAACACCTGCTTCTGTGACATAATTAAAGGCTGACGAAGCATACGCCATTAAAAATTAACTTTTAATTGATTTATATTTTAAAAACAGTATATGGCGCAACAACCGTGAATAATTTCACAAACCACAACCAAAAAACCAAACCCACTGCGTTTAAATGCGCAGTGCTGGACTGCGTCCATAAAAACCATATAACTAAAAAGTGCAATAGGTGGACCCTAGGAGAGGCTCTGTTAGTATGAGAGTATAGTCTCGATAGTAGAAAAGCCTTTTTAAAGTCAGCCAGTTACAAGCCACGGTGGGCTGCCCCCCTCCCTTCCATTCCCATTTGGTGCAATCTGCCTGTCTACGTTGGGAGCAATAGGAGCTACTCTCACCATCATCCACCTATGCCGTCTAGCCCTACGCGTTTCTCCGTGTGAACAGCTTCCTCAGGGGCAGAAGTGAATTCCGGTCGTGGCTTTCCTGTTTAAATACCGTCTTACCGGCATAGCTACAGGTGGCAGTTCCGCTTCTCCGACGTCATTCGCGGAAATGCCATTGTGTTCGGTCCAGCGTGGGCCGCATCAAAGTGCGCATGTGTAACCTGCGCTGAACCTTCGCTTAAACTGCCGAAGGGCATGCGCACATCTAATCAGTGTGGCAAAATTCTTTTAAATAGATACATTGTGCCAGCCCGATCCAAATACAGCAATTTTGTTAGTAAATACGGGAAGTATAATAATCCCAAAAATAGAAGTTTTCATTCCATTAGGATACTGAGAGTAATATTCTCTAAAGGCATATTTTTATAGAAACGGTGAAACGGTAAAACCTTCATTGAGGCCATTGGGGGATTTGCTGTTCATAGCATAGATCCATTTGGCTTCCGCTCGCAACTATTTTTTATTTACATCCCCTATACTAGAGGTTTGTTTTAATTGTTCCAATGCAATAAACTTCATTGCCTTAATATTGCCATTGTGAAATTCATTGTTATGCACCGCTACTGAGGTATTTCGTTTATGTTTAACATCCCCCACATGTTCATGGATTCTTCTACGGAATTCCAGCAGGGTTTTTCCCACATACGTCTCAATACATTGTGCAATTTGCAGGCCCGGATTTGTGGAAACATCACTTAGGCTCGGGCCTAGGGCGACAGGATTTTCGGGGGGCGGCATGCTGCCCAATCACACCCACATTGGTTCAAAAACACTGGGGATGCGCTGGAGATACAATTATGTTTTAAATTTCCCATGCGCCAATCCCCATTGCTCTGGTCCAGATGATGAAAATTTGCACGAATAAAGGGGAGGGGACAGGGGCGACGAATGGCAGTGGGTCTAGGGGCACCCGCTATGTAAATCCGGCCCTGGCAATTTGCCCATCTCTTCACTGACCAGTAGTGATATTTCATCCACTTATTTCCCTGTCATTTGAATAACATTCCCAGTGGGCACTGAGCTAGGACAATGATGTCCCAGGCAATAGGAATTATTGTTTATCTATAATAGGAATTATTTATTATCTCTCTCTTTTTTTTTTAGGTGTGTTTGTGGGGCAAGGGGGGCAAGTTAATCTGTGCATAAAAATTCATTGGTCGACTTTCCAATTTTTTACCTTTTTATTCAGCAGACGGTGAAGGATATTTTTATATTTTTTCTTTTATTTTTTTCTATATTAATGTGTAATTTACCAAAAAGTTATTTTATTAAAAGAAAATATTGAAACATTCACGTGCCTGTATTCCTGCAAATGCATAGCTACAATGAACCCACATTTACTACTCTGGTGTTACTCATTTCCAAACCATTTGTGGGTATTTTGTATAAAAACAATAGGTCAAGCTGGACAGCAATATTACAGGACTTCATATGGACATCGACAGAATAAAAAGGCTGCTGAGTTTACTTTCTGTGACAATAATGCCAATCTCTGTCTATGTATAACATAGAAACATGCATAGAAATGATTTCTTTTTGGGAAACAATTCAATTTTTATATTGTATCTTAGTTACTTTTAAAACGTAATGGGAAATATATGTAGATGTTTGTAAATGTGACTTTATATTACCACTGAAGCTTTAGGATCATTTCTATCTTTCACTAAATATACAAGAAATCTAAAGGTTAACAAAAATGTTATATGACATAAACTACTTACATGTCACAGTCATGAAAAAAAAAATTGCTGTAATTATTTCTAAATACAATTCTTTGGAGCAGTTACCTCTATAAAGCTGAATTCGTTAGCAAACGGTGAGCCCTCAATGGTTAAATGATCAGCTATTTAGAGACTTTTACAGGACACCTCTTAAGTTATAAGTCAAACTGCTATGAGGAAAACTTTCGGTTGGTGGGATATTATCTAATATAGGAAGCACATACTGATTATATTGCTTGATTTAATGTAGATTCCATGTTGTCCACAATGGGGTTACCTCCTGCCAGCAACATGAAATCTACAGTGGGTCACATTTGAGTGAAGGGAAAAAAGGCCTGACAATACTTTTGTATTTTAATCCCTTGTGTTAAAGGGAATCTATATGATGATGTACATACAATATAGCAAAGGACATTAGTTTAATATGAAATATTTGTGATCTTTTAATCCAATTAAAATGTTTTGTGTCCATTTCATAAAGAGGGTAAATGAGTGGCACTTCCTTGTCAGACACCGTGCGGTTCATTAGGAGAATGCTAGATTATTTCAAAACTGCAAACCATAAATAAATGAAGAACAACTGCAAACTGTGCTACTGTATTAATGCTACAATTTAATTTAAAGGCCAATATTGTTTCAGCCCTTTAAGTTGGCCTTAGCACCAAGTGATTTCCATTTTGGTTGATGCTTCAGTTGCTCATACACTCTAGGGGTACAGACTTCTGTTCATTGGGGTGCAGTCATTCTGGTGCCGTACACACAAACACACACCAACAGCACATTCCCAGTCTCCCTCCTTCCTACCGGACCACGGCCAAGCGTAGAACTTGGAGATTTTGCTCCTTCAGGTGCTTCAGCATCTCCAGGTCCCTATGAGATTCCTGCTCCACTTTGCGATAGAACTGCTCCAGTCTCTTAGAGACATTTCTCCTGGAGCTGCTGTTACGGGTGCTGTTCCTGGATATGGGATTCCGCCTTCCGCTCCTGCGCTTTTCTTCTGCAGCAGCTTCTGAAACCACAACACACAAATTAGTGATTCCACTTGTTGCATTTTAAAGGGAACGTTAACTTTATATTATGTATCTTATTCACTGGTTCATTCAGTAGCTATAACTGAAGCTGACATTTATGAAGCCTTGGACAGGGTGTAAAGTGGAAAAAATGAGTGAAAATAGCCTTATTTTTTGCACTGCAGTTTTAGCCCATAGTTGCAGCTCTTTGCACTTCTACAATGAAGCACAAAGGTTTCAGCTCAAGGTGGGTGGGGTGTAGGTTGCACTAGACAACGGTTATTGCAAGCAGATACCCAAGACATCAGCTGTTTAGACAGACTCACCGTGATTGGCTGCTTACTAAATGAGCTGCAAGCAGCCACTCACCGATGATAATTTGCCATGCTGGCCTGTGTCTGACAAATGCACCCAGTGCCTGGTGTCAGTGAGATAACGCAAGTAGCTAGTATCATAAGCTGACACTCATTCTTGCACCTGGCACCATGCGATAATTAACAGATAATTAACAGTCAGAAGTTGATTTACTCTCTAGACATTAACCAAAAATTTAAAATGGCCATACACAGACCTGTTCAGTCTTTCAATCTGATCTGAGGCCAGTCCGGGGGCCCCGGTATATAGGGTGGATGACTGCAAACATATCGGTGCCAGGTTCTCAACCTTCCAAGTCTGATTTACTCTGAAAAAACTCTGTATTAGCAATATAGGTCCAATTTGGTACAATGCAATAATCTGTCCAATCAGATAAGTCTGAATGTGTGGTGAGCTTGAGTGTGACAGACCAAAGCAACTAGGAAGCCACTACATTCCTCCCAATCCCCATTGCCCAAGTCACCACCTGTCGATTCTCCTCCTGCTCAATACTTTTGCCTGTCATTTCTTGGTCCAACTCCTCTCTGTGCTGTCGATTCTAAGTCCAGAACAGAACTGATCCTCTTTCCTCCAGTCTGTCTCCTGCACTGCTTCCTGCTCTACTTCCTGAACTGTTTCCTGTATTACTTCCTGCTGCTCCTGCTCTACGCCCTGCACTGTTTCCTGTATTACTTCCTGCACTATGCCCTGCACTGTTTCCTGTATTACTTCCGGCACTACGCCCTGCACTGTTTCCTGTATTACTACCTGCACTGTTTCCTGTATTACTTCCTGCTCTAAGTCCTGCATTGTTTCCTGTATTACTTCCTGCTCTACTTCAAGTACTGGTCTTGCACTACTTCCTGCACTGCTTCCTGCTCCACTCTTCAGCTGCTGCCCTGCAGAATTCTGCTCTCTGTGCCACACCCCTAATTACCATGTTCATTTTACAAAATTTGGCAGGTTATCAAAGTTTGAACATATTTCTGTTTTTTTCCCCCATTATTATAGTTTTGCTAATAAAGGTGAATTGCCCTTTAAGCTGTGAGTCTAACATTTCCCAAGGGACCTGTTACAATTACTTATTTCCTTATGTAGAAATTGTTACAAAAGTATCTTATCTTCTGCTGCAGCTGTTCTGGGCTCTCTACCAAAAGCCAATTAAGTTAGAAACTTTGTTTCATTTTCTGGCTGTTCAGTGCAGAGAAAAACAAGACTTTCCAGTACAAATGAGGGACTGCGGGTTGAAAAGAGGGACTGTCCCTCTAAAAACAGGACAGTTAGGAGGTATGATCCTGGTACTTAGTAGCACAGTGTCTCCACCTAGCGGGAACCTACGAGTGGCCCCATTGGGAACACAGTAATAAAACACACACACTATTTGTTACACAGAACTTGTTTATGTAAAATAAATGGGCAACTAATAGAGACAGCACTAACCGGTGGCAATAGGGCCTCACTAACTAACTTGCTTGCGTGGTCTGTCAGACTAAATAACTGGATAAGTTCTTTAAAGTAACGGATGGCTCCTCACAGTCCAACTAATAGAAATGTGTAGAAATCTGCGAGCGCTCCTTTAGTACCCTGTCACTTTAAATCTCAGTCCTCACTCCAAATCCTCTTTAGATGCTTTACAGTTTGTCTTGAGTGGAGTCCAGCACAGTCAGACATACAGTGAGACTAGCAGCCCCTTTGGATGCTCAGATAGGAATCTCCTGCTGGTTGTTCCTCCAGTCTGGATTCCTTTCACACTCTCTGTCTCTCCAGGCACAGTATGAGGCTTCCCTGTCCCAGCCTGATCCAAATGTCTGATTTTGGTGGAGCCTCTCAGCTCTCTGGGCCCACCGGCAGCTCTCTGGTCTCTCTCTGTGTCCAGCGTGTGCTTCTCTCTGCCAGGCTTTTCTCTTCTGCTACTTCCTCTTCCTGCCAGCCACTCACTAGCTGCTGTGTCACTTCCTGTAGCACTGAGATCCTGTACAGCTGGTTGCTAGGTAACAGCTCACAGCACACAGACAGGCTCCTTTACAGGGATAAGTGCAAAGATTTGACACGACTTCCCTACACACATTTTCACTCTTTGTACAAAGCAGACTGGGGCTTCCTGCAGTACTTACTGATATTATCTACTTCTGTTTCTCCAATAATAAGGGACAGAACGGCCAGACGTTTCATTCTCATCTCTTTATTGTGGATGTTCCAGAGATTTCTCATGTATCAATGTCCTGTAGTCTAATGACTTACCCATATGGCTCTGTACTGGCTCACTAATGGCTTATGTTTGCTGCTTCAGCATTCCTCTCTGTTACGTGGGTTGCCATTGGCATTGGACTCTGTGCGCTGACTCAATAGGCCACACATACAAAGCAATGCTCAGTGTACTTAATAGGCTGTGTATGTACTGCACATCTAATTAGAAATAAATGCCATATAAACCTCACTCATCAAAAGGGGACACTTCCCCTTTAAGAGCAGGAAACAGAGGTGACTTCCACCTGGGGAGGTGACAGTTGGTTCAGTCCGTTGGTTGTCACTTTGGTGAGAGGTAAGTGCATTTTCCCTCTGAGAGATTTTCTTACCAAATAACCCTTATTTTAGGTAAATAATAGGGTGATGCCCCCAAACTTGTGGGTGTTGTGCCTCTTGCTGATTTTAGTGAATTTGGAGATTATTCCCCCTAAAATTGGCTTGGGAGGAGCCTTTAATCTTACTGCTGGTTGGGAAACACAGGATTTGGCAGTTATACAGGACTGTCAGCAAATATTCATATAATCTACTGAAGGGAACATTTTGGGACCCCTGTACCTCACCATAAGCTGCTTAATTTGTGTTCCCAGTACTGACAGGCTCCTTAGAGATTTGCCCCTCTGCCCCCTGGTATCTGCCCCCAGCCCTGCTCTTATGTACCAACATTGTAGCTAAATACATGTTCCCTTTATCCAAGTCTGGAACTAGGGGTGGGAAGCAGAGGCACGTGCCATGGGGACAGTAGGGGGTGATAGTAAATGAGTGGGAGGGACATACAGCAGGTCCCATAGAAGAGAGGTGACTTTACCCATAGGGATTTGACAGTTGGTTTTGTCCGTTGGTTGGCTCTGCGTTGTGTATATTCCTTCTGAGACTTTTTTTTTACCAAATAACCCTTCTTTTATTGGGAAAAAAGGAGAAATATTTGGGCTACACCCCCTTGACTAGCGGATGTTCCTCTTGTCACTGATTTAAATGAATTTGGAGATTTTCCCCTAAAATGGGCTTGGGAGGAGCCTTTAATCTTAGTGCTGGTTGGGAGACACAGACCAGGATTTGTCAGTTATACAGGACTGTCAGCAAATATTCACATTTATTAATGAAGGGAACATTTGGGGACCCCTGTACCTCACCATAAGCTGCTTAATTTGCTTTCCCAGTACTGACAGGCTCCTTAGAGATTTGCCCCTCTGCCCCTGGTATCTGCTCCCAGCCCTGCTCTTATGTACCAACATTGTAGCTAAATACATGTTCCCTTTATCCAAGTCTGGAACTAGGGGTGGGAAGCAGAGGCACGTGCCATGGGGACAGTAGGGGGTGATAGTAAATGAGTGGGGGACATACAGCAGGGCCCATAGAAGAGAGATGACTTTACCCCTAGGTTTTGACAGTTGGTTTTGTCCGTTGGTTGGCTCTGTGTTAAGTGTATATTGCCTCTAATATTGCCTGTATATTGCCAAATAACCCTTATTTTAATGGAAAAAGAGGGGAAATATTTGGCTTACACCCCCTAACTAGCAGATGTTCCTTTTGTCACTGATTTCAAACAAATGGATGGTTGCTAAGGGCAGAGAGCCTAGCAACCAGATATAAAATGTTAAAAAAAAGTCCAATTGAAACAGTGGATTTGGTACATTCCTGGCTACTAAACAGCGGATGAAAATCTAACAAACCAATGAGTCTGTCCTTGAGTTGGGGACAAGAAGGATCATTGTTTGATTTTTGGCAACCAATGTATTAATACTAATTTGAACTAGACCATTTAATACTACTTGCTATGGTGTTTCTCGTACCCTTGTACCTCTATAACTGGGCCGTTCTTACTAACGTGGAGTAAATTGCACCAGTGTACTATGTCCTTGCTTTATCGGTGCCAATGCTCATTTCTTATTGGTCGCTATGATCAGACTTACAGTTTTGTACAATCTGAGGTCCGGGAGTTTCTAGTGACGCAAAGCTAAAATTAAGGGTAAAATAGTCAGATCTCTCCCATACTCTGTATTTTATGGGAAATATGAAGTGCTGAATGCATTATCCGTATATTAATTGTTATTCTCTCTCTCTCTCTACAGACATCGGGCTACAGCGCGTTTCCTGCGATCTTTGCGATTTTTTCTGCAAGTTCTGCAAGTTTGCTGCTCATCGTCATCAGAGCATTTTTTGGCTTCCCCCTAGTTTGATATAATCCATCCTTATCAGAACTAGTTTTTTGGGATAGCCAGGGTCTCCTCAGGGAGACCCCTTGGGGTACCCGGCCTTGTGCCGGTCCCTTTTATTTTTCTTTCAGAAGCGACACCATCTTCGACTTCTGCGTTTTTTGAAAGGTAACCTTGAAAAAATCCAATTGATACTTGTATTATATCTGTTAAAGCAACTCTGCCCTAAGTTCACATGAGACTTTGTATTAACCCCAGTGTTTTCCCACTCTGCACCCAATACACTATGGCTCCTGTAAATGTAAATGCAGATCAATGAAGTGTAAAGAATGCTCTGCGAGGGTAAAGGTTCACCTTTAAAGGATAAGTAAACCTTAAAAATAAGAGAATGCCACCTGCTGGTCATTTTCCCACCAGTCTGACCAGCAAGTAGTCAAGGAAGTTGTCAGGAGAAAGGAAGAGGCTGATGAAAGATGTGAGAAAGGCTTATAATTTTATTCCTAAGTAGAAGAACATCAGCCTCTTTCTTTCTCCTGACAACTTCCTTGACTACTTGCTGGTCAGACTGGTGTGAAAATGACCAGCAGGTGGCGCTGTTGTAACAAAATTCATTCATATTCACAGTACATGTATCCCTTAAAAGAATCAAATTCAACACAATCACCAGCATTATAATGTGCCATTTAACATTGAGGGTAACAATGTGCCGGAAAATAAAGATAAGGAAATATCTGTCTCTTAATCTCGTACTTTATGTCACCTGATAACACAAACTACACAATAACGACTGTCACATTCATATTAAAGTCTTTGAAACGTGAAACTATTGCGGTGCCGAATATATTGCTGATTTGTACCATTTTTCTTCCTTTAGACGACTGAAACATCATGGACCGCTCCCTAGAGATGGAGGTAATGTATCTGTTTCTTTTGTACTTCCAAAAAAGAGAAAAAACATTCCCTCATCTAAACTGGAAGTTCTGGTGGGAGCTGCCATACCATGATACAGGCGGCATTTACACCCAGGGCCGCATCAGGGGGGGAGAGATTTGTAGGGGGCCCGAGGGTAAGGGGGGCCTGGCCACGCCGCACTTACTTGATTAGCCGGGCCCCCTGCTTTCTGAGAGCTGCCGACTTCGGGAAGGCAGGGCGGGAGCATAGGGGGAGGTCTCTTCTGTCCATTACTTTCTCTTATTGGTCACAGAGTTTAAGTCTGAGTTGAGCGGCTGGATTGGATAGCTGAGGTTTGAACTTCCCCTTCAGCTCATCCAATCACCATGCAGCTTTACCGGGACTTGAAATTCTGTGACCTATAAGGGAAGAAAATGCTGCTCCCCTCCTCCCTTCTGCAGTTGGCAGCTCACTTACAGCAGGTGGGCTACACTAATGAATTAAGTGCAACATGGCAGGGCCCCCTAAAGATAACCCTTTGTGGTACCTGTTGTGTGGTGGGGCCCTGGTCACCAATTTTCTTTCAAACTTCTGGGGGGCAAGTTTTTTTTACATGGATGTTTAAGGGGGGCCCTGGCCACCAATTCTCTTATAATGTGGGGGGGGCCCTGGCAACCAATTTTTTTTTTCCATGTGGGGTCCGAGCCACCAATATTTTTTAATGGGGGGCCCTGACCACAAATGTTTTTTATGGGGGGCCCTGACCACCAATAGTTTTGTATTTTTTATTAACATGTTGGAACCCTAGCCACCAATGTGGGGGGTGGACCTGTGGGGTGGGGAGGGCGGACCTGTAGGTGGGGCTTGTGGTGGGCTCAGCCCAGGGGGCCGAGGAAATTTTGTCGTATGGGGCCCTGCGATTTCTGATGACGGCCCTGTTTACACCCATTCTAAATTGTATCTCTCTTTCTTTTCTTACAGTCGGTTTTGTTGACCTGGAAGAACTTCAGGGAGGAGGAGGAGACAGACATTGAGAGTCTCCTCTATTTTTATGGTAAATATTATATGAATCATCCATTCCTTTATTCAATGGGCTTCTCAGTAGGCTGCTAGGGTTTCAAAGGCTGTAGCACTGGTTTATTATTATTATTAATAATAATAACATATATTTATATAGCGCCAACATATTTTGCAGTGCTGTAAAGTAAATGTGTTTATACAACTAAGTCACATTAAGTACAAACATAGAACATATGTAGTTACATACAACACAACCAATACTGGTACAAAAGGTAAGGAAGGCTCTGTGCAAAAAGAGCTTACAATCTAAAGGGAAGGGAATAAGACACAAGGCGTGGGAGTGGGCAAGATCAGATATAAGTGGGTGAGAGATGTAGTACTGTATGTGGTATTGCATTTGGTAGTTAAGCAGAGGTAGGGAGGGTTCTCTAAATAAGTGTATTTTAAGAGATCTCTTGAAGGCAGAAAGGTTGGGAGAAAATGTCAGAGAGAGAATTGTATGTGAATGTCCTTCCCTCCTTTAGCTCAGTGTTTCATGGAAATGTTTTTTCCCTTGCAGAACATCACTACAGGAGAGAGTTCGGGAAGATCGACGACTTGTAAGTAAAACAGAAATCTGCTTATTTTTGGGAATTGTTGGCCATTGCCCCGGGGGGGAGGGGTGTAGGAGAGATAAGGGGGCAAAATGGGATCCCTCATTGGCCTTAGAATTTGGTCAATTGACCTGTCCTGTATTGTTTGGCCCCTGAGACACTATCACTTGGGGGTCTGAATAAAGTACAAGGTGTGCCAGGGGCCAGACACATGCACCCAATCACCCATTCTCTAATTGTAGCATCACATAGTAAATAAACCCCCTGCTTCAAGATTGGATGGACTTTGGCCATCGGCTCCACACTAGGGCCCTATTTATAAATATTCATCGTAAGCAATTTAGAAAATTTATAGCTGACTTTTCCTCCTTCAACTATCTCTAAAAAAGATTATTTTGCCGGAAATTGTTCTTTTATTAGTGCCTTTTTATTTTCACTGTTTTTGGATCATTTGGGCTCTATATAGGTTAACCAGGGCCCAGACATAGTAGAAATGCAATGCAGCATTAGATAAAACCTTGTATTAATGCTCAATGGCAATTCTTTTTCAGAGCCAACTTCCTGATCCGATATGCAGCCACCCACCAGTACCTGACTAGGGCGAACCTGGTGTATTTTATCTACGTGGTCATGAATCTGGTAAGGAATCCAAAATAGGGAATAAATGATATGTTATTATTATAGAAATCAGGCCCGGACTGGCAATCTATGGGTTCTGGCAAATGCCAGAGGGGCTGCTTTTAGGTCCCATAGAAAGTCAGTATTTAGTGGGCTGGTGGGGGCTGTTTGGGCCTCTATGTGGGCTGATTGGGCTTCTGTGTACCTGAAATGCCAGGACCTTTTTTAATTCTCAGTCCAGACATGGTAGAAATATTGTATCCCCAGGCCTTTTGTTTCTCATGGACTGTTGCGCCCCTGGTCTGATTCAGTCCATTAACGATTTGTAATTTATTTTGAATCAGTGTGGCATTAGATTGCCAGCTCTTGGCTTATACAATGTAGTCAGCTATTGCACCTCCAGACAATAAACTAATTATAGAGGAGAATATATATGTTTTATGTCCCAAACTGAGAAGAAAACTAAAATGTTATCCCCATGTCTGTAAAAACATTGCCCTGTGGCCTTCATGTACATGCGGGTGAAGCACTAATATTTATTGTAAATTCCTATTGTTGCCAGTATTTGGTTCTTATGCCCTTTAAACCAGTAACTGACAGTAACCCATATAATCATATATCTAATTATTATTATTATTATATACATATCACTGATGTGTGGCCTATAGTGACACTGCAGGTGAATGGGAACTGCACAGCAGCGCTGCTCCATATTTCTGCTTCTCATCTACCCGATAATATTGCTTAATCCATTTCTCCCTCACTGACACTTTTTTTTATGTTACAGGAACAACTGGATAATATTGTGGCTGATTTCCAGCTGCCGGAATCACCTGTAAGTGGCATTATTAGTCTTATTATTAGTGACTGGGTGTCTTAGTAACAGTAGTAACAGTATTATTGACTGGATCTCTTCTAAACTCACCCACCTAAGTCCCATTTTCAGCAGCAACAAAGCAAAAGCAAAAACTGTTGCAATGCAGTGTGGGTTATGCACAGAGGCCCCTCATAGGAACCCTAATAACATGGGTACAATGCAGTGTTTGTATAACATTGAGTCTCTTCTCCCACAGCTCAGAGACATCAACATAGACCCAGAGGAGGTTGCTGAAGCCTTGAAAGTAAGTGTCCGGATCACTGTCTCTGTCCCTCATCCTTCCAATACAGAGTATAAATGTCTTATTTACCCTTTGCTCCTCTCCTTGTGTCTTCCCCGACAGACTTTAAGATCAATATCGGAGGGCATGGAGAGAAAACTCCTCGAGAAGGAGAAGGAGCTGGAAGAAGCTGCCATGTATGTATTTTACATTTAATATTCCATTCCAGTTTATGATGCATAAGAACAATATATATATAAGAAAAAATGAATGTAGCCAGTCAGAGCACTGATTTCATCGTTACACAGTTTCATATTGGACTGCAGGTGCCACCACAATCTCCCAGAATTCCTCAGCTGCAGCCTACAATTAGACATCTAATTTAATCTAATCAGGATTAAACAGAAAAAGTCACTTGTACAACCAGTTGAAGTGTGGCTTTGCAATAGTTTGAATTGTGAGTTAGGAACCATTCAGTCCAGGCAAAGAGCAGACAGAAATAGGTTCTATGTAATGATCTTAACACAGCAAGAAGGCGAAAAAAATGTATATTGGAAAACCTGCTCTTTTTTTCCACAAAAATTTTAGCTGGTCTATCAGTTTACTCTTATCAACCCATATAATATACTAAATCCCCCCAATCAACACATTAATGACTATCAGGGAATATATTATTACTTCAGTAATGATATTTGTAGTCTCAACACTTTGTAAACAAATTACGCTGACTGATTGTTCTCCATTATATCCCCTTAAGGACCAGTCAACAGGAGAAAGTGGAGGAAGATCACTTGCAGGAAGAGGAGAACCATCAGGAGGAGCAAGAAGAGGTGGAACACAAGGAAGAGGAACAAGAGGAGAAAAACAAGGAACAAGACGAAGATGTTCCTCCAGAAAAGAAAGAGGATATGGAAGAACTGGAGAAAGATGTTCCTCCAGAACAACAAGAAGAGGAGATGGGACTGGAGGAACAAGAGGAGCAAGAAGAAGATGGTCCAGCTGAAAAGACAGAGAATGTGGAAGAACTGGAGAAAGATGAACAGCAAGAGGAGGTGATGGAACTGGAGGGACAAGAGGCGGAAAAGCAGGAACAAGAGGAAGATGTTCCTGCTGAAAAGCAAGAAGAGGTAGAAGAACAGAAGAAAGTGGTTCCTCTTGAACAGCAAGATGTGGAAGAACTGGAGAAAGAAGAGGAGATAGAGCTGGAGGAAGAAGAGGAGCAAAAGCAGGAACAAGAAGAAGATGTTCCTGCTGAAAACCAAGAAAAGGGGGAAGAACCGGAGAAAGATGTTCCTGACGAAAAGAAAGAAGAGGGGATACAACTGGAGGAACAAGAGGCGAAAAAGCATGAACTAGAAGAAGAAGTTCCTGCTGAACAAAAACAGCAGCAGCCAACCCGGAGAAGAAGGGTTGCCATCAGGCTCCAGAGGATCTGGGTAATATATCTAATATTACTGGCTTTCTATTTTCATATGCTAATGCACCATGTTGGCTCTCGTGTACTTTATAGCCTTCCAGTCATTCAGGCTGTCTACCCAAATTATTGGAGAAATTGAAAGGTTGCCATAGCTGCCTTGTATGTTCTCTGTCTTTTTTTGCCTGTGGCCTGATCAGTCAGAGAATTTCCCCTATTGGCGAGGGTATGGCTGTCTATAGGTTGTACTGGGTTACTGACTCTGAGCAGAGATCTGGCCAAGTCTCCAGATACCGCTGTTGATTCTCTATAGACCAATTAGGGGGAGGTTTGGTAACTCTCATAGGGCTGTTGTAGCCCTTCCCTTCTTTGGAAATAACTTTGCTACTAGAAACTAGACTCACACAAGCTGATCAATATAAGAATAAAAGGTGCCATTCTAGAGAGCTGACATGCTAATAATTATTTATCTGTAATTAATTCTTCTTTAACAATTTACAAGATATTTCTTTTCTTTGCAGCGTTCCACCAAGAAGTTCTTCCGAGGGATAAACTGTCGTCGCCCCACGCCTGCGCCGTGAATACCTTGCACCCACACTGGAACCCACACAAGCATTCACACATACACTTACACACGCACCCTCCCTTCCACACACACATATTAAAGGAATCATTCAGTATTAAAATAAACATTAGGTAAATAGATAGGATGTGCAAAATAAAAAATCTTTTGAATATAGTGAGTTAGCCAAAAATGTAATGTATAAAGGCTGGTGTGACTGGATGTCTAACATGACAGCCAGAACACTACTTCCTGCTTTGCAGCTCTCTTGGTTTCCACTGATTGGTTACCAGCCACTAACCAATCAGTGACTTGAAGGGGCCACATGGGCTGCAAATCAGGAAGTTGTGTTCTGGCTATTATGTTAGACATTCAGTCACTCCAGCCTTTATATGTTACATTTTTGGCTAACTTACAATATTAGAAACATTTTTTATTTTAAACATCCTATCTATTTACCCAGTTTTTCTTCTTTTACAGTGAACTAAACACAGACATATTAAAGGAACTGATCTGTATTAAAATAAACATTAGGTAAATAGATAGGTTGGGCAAAATAAAAAATCTTTTGAATATAGTGAGTTAGCCAAAAATGTAATGTATAAAGGCTGGAGTGACTGGATGTCTAACATAAGAGCTAGAACACTACTTCCTGCTTTGCAGCTCTCTTGGTTTCCACTGATTGGTTACCAGCCAATAACCAATCAGTGACTTAAAGGGGGCCACATGGGCTGCAAATCAGGAAGTTGTGTTCTGGCTATTATGTTAGACATCCAGTCACTCCAGCCTTTATACATTACATTTTTGGCAAACTTACTATATTAGAAACATTTTTTTATTTTGCACAGACTATTTAGCCAGTGTTTATTTTTATACTGAATGATTCCTTTAATATGATTCCTGTGTTCAGTTTAATGTAAATAGAAAAACTGGGTAAATAGACTGTGAAAATAAAATAATGTTTCTAATATAGTGAGTTAGCAAAAAATGTAATGTATAAAGGCTGGTGTAAATGGATGTGTAACATAACAGCCAGAACACTACTTCCTGTTTTGCAGCTCTCTTGGTTTCCACTGATTGGTTACCAGCCACTAACCAATCAGTGACTTGAAGGAGGGCCACAGGAAGTAATATTCTGGCTATTATGTTAGACATACAGTCACTCCAGCTTTTATACATTACATTTTTTGGCTAACTCACTATATTAGAAACATTTTTTATTGTGCACAATCTATTTGCACAGTGTTAATTTTTACACTGAACTGTTCCTTTAAGCCATGATCCAGGGAGTAATACCGATTGCCATTTGGAGTCAGGAAGGAATTTTTCCCTAGGGTTTTTGCCTTCCTCTGGATCATTAGCTGTTATGAATGCCCAACCCAAATTGACTTTAATATGAATAAATCCTGTTCCCACCAACAGGTTTGCCCATAAATATGTCTCTGTGTTTTTATTGAATCTCTATGGTGAATCTTGAGGGGAGGTAAGAGGCTCCAGTGCCTCATTCTGATAAAGGTAACTGACCAATTGTGTCATTTAATACTGTGGGGGGACTGCTCAAATGGGCAGGTGTGGGGCAGAGTGGGAAAGAGGTTTTGTTAAAGGTTTGTATGGTTTTATATCTGTGCAGGGGGTTGTTAGAATGGGTTCTGATCTGGGAATTCATTGATTAATATGTATGTGATGGGGCTAAAATACACAGGGTTAATATCTGTGCAGGGGGTTGTTAGAATGGTTTCTGCTCTGGGAATTCATTGGTTAATATGTAAGTGATGGGGCTAAAATACACAGGGTTAATATATATGCAGGGGGTTGTTAGAATGGTTTCTGCTCTGGGAATTCATTGGTTAATATGTATGTGATGGGGCTAAAATACACAGGGTTAATATCTGTGCAGGGGGTTGTTAGAATGGTTTCTGCTCTGGGAATTCATTGGTTAATATGTAAGTGATGGGGCTAAAATACACAAGGAGCAAAAGACACAGATATGAGGAGACCCTACTTACTATATTATACTACAATATCACTTTATTCCACAGTACATAATGTAACAGTATTATATGGGTGCTGGGTGGGTTACAAGAAACATATACAATAGTTTCTCCAAAAATGCCACAGGTGTATCTCAGTCACATTGTATTTAGCACAGTCAGTGGTGCAGCAGTTTGTGTAAGTGGAAAGGACCAAAATTCCCCTTAAAAGGGGTGTCACTGCCTCTTAAAGTGCCTCACTGAGCCGACAGCGAATCACAGGACCCAATACACTAGTCTGACACCCCCCTGCCAAAATACATCCCAGCACCCACACACTGTACCCCCATATACTTAAGTGGTAAAGTGCCCCCTATGTAATAGCACCATCTCAATTCACTCCACACCTTATTTGTCTGCCCCCCTATGAACGCAAGTGGGAAGTACCAATAGTTTTTGGCTGTGCCCCTTGTATGTGCCGCACAAATACCCCCCTGCAGTTGGTCAGGTTTTGCCAGGACAAAAGGTTGAACTCAATGAATGTGGGTTTTTTCCAACCAAAGCTGCTGTGATTCATACAAATCATTTTACAGAAATGCAGGGGGGACTCTATAGAGGGAGATGAGCCTGCAACTGTTGGGGTGCCCAGGAATTATATGGGGCTGATTGAGACTTTAGGGGATCCAACAATCTGATTGGGGGGCTCAATAACTAGTGTTCCCCTGCTGAAAAATTCATGTAGGAGATTCTCATATAATTCAGTACAAAGATCCCAATATAAACATATACATTATAATAACTGCTTCATATAAACCCCTCCACTTACTACTGATTTTTATCTGTTTTCTGTTAGTGCTGGGGTATTACAACTACTACTAATAGCACCTTCTTTACTTACTATACCTGCTATCCCACAGCCACATTCCCTTCTCACAGACTATTATCCACTGTTACTATAGGCACCATCTCTCCCTACTATACCTGCTATCCCACAGTTACACTCCCTTCCCAGAGACTATTATTTCACTGTTACTATAGACAACATCTCTCCCTACTATACCTGCTATCCCACAGTCACACTCCCTTCCCAGATTCTCTGTGTACAGGAGAGAGAGTAGGGGGTTGTGTACAAGAGGGAGAGTGGGGGTTTTGTACAGGAGGGAGAGTGGGGGTTGAGTATAGGAGGGAGAGTAGGGGGTTGTGTATAGGAGAAGGTTGAGGGGGGGTGTATAGGTGAGGGGTGAATAGGAGGTGGGGGTGTATAGGTAGGGGGCCGGGAGGTCTAGCCATGATCCAGGGTGTAGAACCGACTGCCGTTTCTAGGAGTCAGGAAGGAATTTTTACCTTCAGTGCAGATTGGCCCCCATAGCACTCTAGGGTTTTTCTCCTTCCTCTGGATCATCCACTGTTAGGGAGGCCCAAATATAAATTGCCTATTAATTGTAATAAATCCTGTGCTCACCGCCAGGTTTCTCCATAAATATGTCTCTGTGTTTTTCTTTAATCCCTATGGTGAATATTGAGGGAAGGGGCTCCTGTGCCTCGTTCTACTAAAGATGACTGAGCGGTTGTGTGAGGGTAAAACTGGGTGGTGGTGCTGATACAGAGGATTAGTTGAAGAAGGGAATGGGTTAATATCTCTGCAGGGTTAATTGATTAATATGTACATGACGGGGCTGAAAGACATAGGGACACATACTGATCTCTAATGATTGGAGGGAACTAGAATATTGCTTTACTCCATAGGCCACAATGTAACAGCATTTCCATTCAAGTCCAAGGCCCCTTTCTTAACACTGGAATTCCATCCACTTCCCACCAGCCTATTGTCACTATACCAGACATTTAGTATATGAAGGAGCTTGATATTGGCCAATGACTAAGCTGGATTTGTTTTTTGGGTACCACTTTCTCCAGGTTATGAGACGTCCTTTTGGGGTGGGGGGTTCCTGCTAAAGCGATTGAGTTAAAAACATTGGTGGCCTGGGGCACTAAGAGTTGAAAACATTGGTGGCCTGGGGCCCTAAGAGTTAAAAACATTGTGGCCTGGGGCCCTAAGAGTTGAAAACATTGGTGGCCTGGGGCCCTAAGAGTTAAAAACATTGGTGGCCTGGGGCCCTAAGAGTTAAAAACATTGGTGGCCTGGGGCCCTAAGAGTTAAAAACATTGGTGGCCTGGGGTCCTAAGAGTTAAAAACATTGGTGGCCTGGGGCCCTAAGAGTTAAAAACATTGGTGGCCTGGGGTCCTAAGAGTTAAAAACATTGGTGGCCTGGGGCCCTAAGAGTTGAATGAATGAATGAATGAATGAAGGATGAAATCCTGGAGAAACGCACAGAAACCTTTTAATGGAAAGTAAAAGATTCTTTAAAAAAGTGTAAAAAAATAAGAGGAAACTGCAAGAGTGAAAAAGGGAAAGAAGAAAATATTTAGTGGAGTATAAAAAACAAATTGGCCAACAGGAGCAGTTTGAGCAGGAACAGCGAGGCTTTAGCACAAGTCGATAGATGAAGGGAAGAAAATAAAGGGGCAGGTAACAAGCGGAGAGGCTTCTGTGTTTGTCATTTAAAGGTGGGACTTTTCTCCGTGGCTTTGTGCAATCCTTCCTGAGAGGCTGCCACACACACACATACATTTCTGGATTCTTATCTGCTGCTTGTCACATGAATTAAACATACAGTAGCACAAAACTATTTACTGCCGGCGGAGCAGAGCCGGGGAACCTCGGGCAGATCGACTAATCTCTCAAAAATTTCCCTCACCCTCCTGTTATCCCAACAAAGGGGCCTCGGGAACCCCTCGTAAGTTCATGCGAATCACCTGCTTATCCACTCGTCCATTAAAGGGGTTGTTCAGCTTTCAGTTAACTTTTAGTAGGTTATAGAATGGTGAATTCTACGCAACTTTTCAATTGGTCTTCATTATTTACTTTTTATTGTTTTTTATTTACCTTTTTTCTGATTTTTTCCAGTTTTCAAATGGGGGTCACTGACCCCATCAAAATAAAAGTGCTCCGTAAAGCTACAAATGCTCTTTTTTATTACTCCTCTTTGTATTCAGCCCCTCCCCTATTTATATCCCAGTCTCCTATTCAAATACATGATTATTCAAAGAGCTGCTGAATAAAACGTTAAACAACTCAAAAACCACAAATACAAAATTAAAAACCAAGGGCAAAACCTCAGAATATCACTCTCAAGATCATACTAAAAGTTAACTCAAAGGTGAACAACCCCTTTAAGTTAACTTTTAGTATGATATTTTGGTTTCCATTTTTTATTATTCGTGGTTTTGAGTTATTTAGCTTTTCATTCAGCAGTTCTCCAGTTTGCAGTTTCCAATATTTGGTTGCTAGGGTTCTTATTACCCTAGCATTGACTTGAATAAGAGACTGGAGTATGAAAGGCAGAGGCCTAAATAGAAAGATGAATAATAAAAAGTCGGAATAACAATAATTTGTTGCCTTACTGAGCATTGGTTTTAGATGGGGTCAGTGACCCCCATTTGAAATCTGAAAAGAGTCAGAAGAAGGCAAATATTAAAAAAAAAACTTATGAAAAATAAATAACGAAGACCGAAAGATGTGTAGAATCGGCCATTTAATAAAATACTAAAATTAACTTAAAGGTGAACCACCTCTTTAATATAATGGCCCCACCCTGGGGTAGAGTCCTGTGAGGAAACAAATTTTGAAACCCGGACCTGTAACCCACACCCACATTTTTACCTACCTGACCCGCAACTGCCTGATCTGCAAACTGATCCGTGACTCGCTGACCACCATAAAGCAGGAAGTGTCATTGCTGGAAACGGGAAGTGACGACATCAGAAGTGGGCAACGCAGGAAAATTTTTTTTAAAAAACTTTGATAAGATCCACAACTTGACCTGCAAACCCTCAGACTCCCAACCTGCATCTGAAAGTCCTTCCTACAACCTACAGGGCTCTACCCTGGGGTACTCAGACTGCCCTGCCTGGGAGCACAGGGAAAATGGCACCAATCAGCTCTCCAACACTTGGATGCTCCATTGGGGCATTTACCAATTTTTTTTTACCAATTTTAATATTCTGTCCTTTAAAAAAGATCAGGGCAGATAGACTAAATTTTTAAAAAGTTCCCTCGCCCTCCTGTTATCCCAACAAAGGGGCCTCATAAGCCCTAATGGAGGAGCGGCTGTGATTGAGTGGCATTGCACCCCTGGCCAGGGTCGGACTGGGGGGCCCGGGGCTGCTGTCTGAGGGCCCCCCTCCGTCCTCCCTTTCTGAGCCGGCACACTGCGCTGCGGGCAATACAGGAAGAAGGTGCGCAACAGTTTTTGCCCTTCGTCGGGCAGTCACTGCAGGAAAAAGGTGCCGATCTGGGCCGGCGGGCCCACCGGGTTTTTTCCCCAGTGTCTCAGCGGCCCAGTCCGACACTGCCCCTGGCACTACAACATAGGCAGCCTAAGCTTAATGATACTTACAAGGGATTAGCCATGAGAATCTCCTTGCACTTATCTAACATACACATTACAGGGCCATTTTGGCAGCAGCAGTTCTAGGGGGCGCACAAATTGGACAGGACATATTTGTAGCTGGTACTGCCCAAGCCCAGTGTAAGGGGCGCATGTCTGCTTAATCTGAAGTAGGATTTGGGGTGGGATAAAGGAAAGTAAAATAATACTATGGGTGTTATTGGGTAGATCCCCTCCAGTAACCCAATATTGAAACCTATTGTCCCTTGGCCAGGGTGCCATGAACCAATCCATGTTGTGCACCCAGGTGTCCCTTACGTAGGCTTGGGTTGGGTTCCATGAGCAGGGACTCCAGGGAGCAGAGCTTTCCTTGGGGAGTCGGAAAATGGGGGCAGCTGCCCTGGGTCCTGGGCATGACAAGGTCAGTGGGTAGTTCATGCCAACGGCACAATCTCCTGGTTATCGACTTGTCCATTAAATGGGCTGTTCATCTTTAAAGAGGTGGTTCATCTTTCAGTTAACTTTTAGTATGTTATAGAATGGCCAATTCTACGCAACTTTTTAATTGGTCTTCAAAATGTAATTTTTATTGGTTTTTTTTTCTGATTCTTTCCAGTTTTCAAATGGGAGTCACTGACCCCATCTAAAAACAAATGCTCCGTAAAGCTACAAATGATCTATTATTGCTCTTTTTTATCACTCCTCTTTCTATTGAGCCCCTCCTAATCATATCCCAGTCTCTTATTCAAATAAGCCAATGGTTACTAGGGTAATTTGGACCCTAGCAACCAGATTTTGGAAACTGCAAACTGGAGAGCTGCTGAATAAAAAGCTGCTGAATAACTCAAAAACCACAAATAAAAAATGAAAGCCGGGGGGAATGGCCAGCGCGTGCATGTAACCACACTCGTATCTTAACTGCTCCTGCTTCGGTGCCAAACGAAGGTGGAAAAACAGCAGTCCCAGGGTGCCCTAAAGTGCAGAAAATCAACAACCGCTGGCATATCTAGAAGAAGAACTAAGCAGCAGCCCCTGCAACTTACCTCATTCTATGGATCTCAGCCGAAAGCGCCGCTCTTGGAGGATTGCCAAGATGGCGCCCAGTCCTCATCGGGTGCATCCTCACCAGCGCGACACGGAGCTGAAAGAGCGCAACAATCAGATAAATACGAGGAGGGGACACAGGGCTTAACAGAGACACATTTAAAAGCACTGCTTACAAAACTCAGGGAAGATATTTGCTCAGACACAAAACCAACTGTGCAAGACTTAAAAACAGAGTTACAGGTCATAGCTGAGCGCACAGACCGTGTTGAAACAAAAATGGTGGAACTGGTTGAGGCGCATAACACAATGGCAGACACATTGAATACTCGGGATGCCGAGATCGATAGACTGCAAAATAAGATAGCAGACATAGAGGATCGATCAAGAAGAAATAACGTGAGGCCCAGGGGGTACCAGAAGAGATCCTGCAGGCTCAACTAAGCCAATATGCCCAAGAGCTTATATTAAAGGCACTCCCAGAGACCCCCACGGATCACCTTATCATCGATAGGATCCACAGGGTCCCTGAACCCAGAAATGCACCAAGTGAAGCACCCAGAGATGTGATCCTCAGAATCCATTTCTATCACATAAAAGAGGACCTGATGCTCTTTACCAGACAACACAAAAATATCCCACAGCTGTTCCAAAAAATACAAGTCTATGCAGAACTATCAGCAGCAACTTTGGCTAAGAGACACCAGTTAGCAGTGATAACTCAGGCCCTACGCCAGAATGATATACAGTACAAATGGGGGGACCAACACAACTGATTGTTCAGTGGCACCACAAAAATGATCTCCACTGCAGCGGAAGGAAAAGCAGCATTAACACAATGGAATATCCCAGTAGAAACACAACACAAACCACATGAGCCGCATGGAAGCGCCTGCACGTGGAAGAAGAGTGGATCAAAGACATAGGGAACCTTAACCTCCCACCACCACTATAATGACCTTCAACCCTGGGTCACTTACCTGGATTAATGTTCCCAGGCACCGGAAAAGAACAACTAAGATCTCAACAACAGAAGATCTAAACACCCCCCAATTCTTTTCTCTGCTACTGCTAGACTGTGTGCCCAGATAAGGCATGTATGCAAAAAGAGAATGGCCTAACCAAACGGCCAAAATGTACATATGTTTATAATGGTTTTGTTTACTTCTCTTTCCTCTCTCTTCTGCTCTACCCCTTCAATCCTACCCAGGAGACTGACATGACAAATGAGTAAACATCAGTTCCAGCTGCTGAGGAACCAGCCAAATGTACACACTATAGCACAACAACAAGTTCCAATGGGTCTCAAATGTTTTAGTATGAATGTGAAGGGCTTAAACACACCCCACAAACATCCATTGACCTTAGCAGAGTGCAAAAGGCAAAATGTAGATATTCATTTGGATTTTCGAACAAAAGATCAAAGCTCGATTGGTAATAAGCAATACAAAATGATAGCAGCGGCAACATCGAAAGCAGAAAAAAAAGAAGTGTAGCCATTCTGGCTAGAAGATCCCTAAAGGGATACTGTCATGGGAAAACATGTTTTTTTAAAAAAACACATCAGTTAATAGTGCTACTCCAGCAGAATTCTGCACTGAAATCCAATTCTCAAAAGAGCAAACAGATTTCATTATATTAAATTTTGAAATCTGACATGGGGCTAGACATATTGTCAGTTTCCCAGCTGCCCCCAGTCATGTGACTTGTGCCTGCACTTTAGGATGGAACTACTTTCTGGCAGGCTGTTATCTCTCCTACTTAATGTAACTGAATCAGTCTCAGTGGGACCTGGCTTTTACTATTGAGTGTTGTTCTTAGATCTACCAGGCAGCTGTTATCTTGTGTTAGGGAGCTGCTATCTGGTTACCTCCCCATTGTTCTGTTGTTAGGCTGCTGGGGGAGGGGTGATTTCACTCCAATTTGCAGTAAAGCAGTAAAGAGTGACTGAAGTTTATCAGAGCACAAGTCACATGAATGGGGTCAGCTGGGAAACTGACAATATGTCTAGCCCCATGTCAGATTTCAAAACTGAATATAAAAAAATCTGTTTGCTCTTTTGAAAAATGGATTTCAGTGCAGAATTCTGCTGGAGTAGCACTATTAACTGATTTATTTTGAAAAAAACATGTTTTCCCATGACAATATCCCTTTAAATATAACAAGTGTACAACATTTGGCTGACTCCAAGGGCAGATGTTTAATTGTAATTTGTAATGTAAACCAACAACAATATACCCTGGTGAATCTGTACTCTCCAAACACTACTCAGAATCTTTTCTTAAAACAAGCCCTGGATCAAGTACAAAGTCTCAAACAGGGTATTGTCATTATAGGTGGTGACTTTAATAATGTACCAGACCTGGAAATGGACAGAACCCCGCAGGCAGCTCTATTACCCCCACGATAACGTAAAACAGTAACGAAAAAATCTCTTAAGTTTTACTAAACTCCTAGCGCAATACAACTTATATGATATTTGGAGAGTCCATAATCCTACCATGAAGGACTTTACCTATTACTCAGCTCATCAAAAATCATATACGAGAATTGACCTATTCCTGATCTATCCCCAAACACTTAAGCAAACTCCTAAATGTGAAATCAAAAACACAACATGGACAGACAACTCACTAGTCGCATTTATACTACAGGAAAAACATCAGTTTACCACTAGACCCCTGTGGAGACTAAATGACACGCTTCTTACAGATAAAAACACCAAATTCACTAAGATTCGTAGTTGCGCCAGGCGTAACTTCGCCGCACTTCGCCACACTTCACCAGGCGTAGTTTCGCCAGCGCTTCGCAAATTCACTAAAATCCGAAGTTGCGCTCAGGGGTAGCGTAAGGTTGCGAAGTTGCGCTAGCGTTGATTCGCTAAGTAAAGCGAAGTTACGCTAGCGAAGGCTAATTTGCATACGGCGCGAAATTCAAATTTCAATGGAGGAATACGTATCAGCACTACAAATGCCTAGAAAACCTTCAAATCATCAAATAAAAATTTTATTTTGCCCTACACATGTGCCCACTGTTTAGGTAAGTTGCCATGAGTCAGGAAATGTAGGGGGGAAGGAGGGGAGCCCCAAAAAATTTTTCGATCTTTTCAGCCTATCACCCATAATGTAGAAACACTACTACGTTTTTTGAAACAATCCCTATCTACTCTATTGCGCTTCGCCAGGTCTGAGTGGCGAAGGAAGTCTAGCGTAAAAGGTAGCGTTCAGTACACTGCGCGCGTTAGTGAATTTGCGTAGTTACGTCGCTAGCGAAACTTCGCCAGGCGTAAGGGTGCGAAGTAACACTAGCGAAACTACGCCAGCGTTCGTTAGTGAATTTGCGCAGTAACGAAAATGACAAACGCTAGCGAAGTAACGCTAGCATTCGGCGCTTAGTGAATTTGCCCCCATGGATCAATTAGTATTACGGATTTCTTTCCCTCAATGATAGCACTAACGGGCCAGACCTATAACCTCTGGTGTGACCATAAGGCCATGCGGTAGAGGGCAACTGATCAGTATTGCTGCCTATAAAGCCAAACTAGCTAGAGCTAAGCCAAGAACAACTACTAAATAAAATAAATGCAGTTGGAACAACTCAAAGCACACGCACCCTCTTCAAGATATTATAGGCCAGTTAATGGACCAAAAGAAGAGCTAAATCTTATTGCTAAGGCCAGATGCCAAAGTCAACTTACTAAACACAAGAGTAAAACTATGCATGGGAATTAGAGCAACTGGGCCATTCATAAAGCAATTGGTTTCAACACACATTACAGCAGTAGCTAGGGGAAAATTTAACCGGCTCTGTTTGGGAAAAAAGAATAGGGCGAAAAATATTAATTAGTGACTTTATTATAACCAGATCATATGAGAAGAAAGTGGAAAAAGGATTAGAAGATGCTGATTTTAAATAGATGGATTTTTAAAAGAAGAGCTTCAAAACACATTGCACTTGGATGCAGAGTAAGAATAGGGTCTGCTAGTTCAAAAACGAATGGGATATTACAAGATTTAGATTGTAAGGATCTGCAAACTTCATATGGAAAACAAGCGGTTGCATCTATTTACCTTCTGTAGAAAGTCCACTGTGCCCTAATGAAGTTTCCTCAGGTCAGCAGGGAAAGCCCGGCACACTGCAAATCTCTTTGCCAGTCAGACTGACACTCTGCAGCTCACTTTACCGGGCTCTGTTTGGGAGAAAGATAAGGAAAAATATAAATTAGTGACTTTACTATACCCAGATCAGATAAGAAGAAAGTTTGTAAAAGGATTAGAAAACTGGATTTTTCCTAGTGGATTTTAAAAAAAGAGCTTCAAACACATTGCACTGGATGAGGAGTAAGAATATGGTCTGTAGTTCAAAACGAATGGGATATTACAAGATGGATTGTAAGGCTCTGCCAAACATCTATTGGAGAAACAAGGGTTTGCATCTATTTTACCTTCTCTAGAAGGTCCACTGCTGCCCTAATGAAGTTTCCTCAGGTCAGCAGGGAAAGCCCGGCACACTGCAAATCTCTTTGCCAGTCAGACTGACACTCTGCAGCTCACTTTAACCGGGCTCTGTTTGGAAAAAGATAGGGAAAAATATAAATTAGTGACTTTATTATAACCAGATCAAATAAGAAGAAAGTTTGGAAAAGGATTAGAAAACGGATTTTTTCCTAGTGGATTTAAAAGGAGAACTTCAAACACATTGCACTGGACGAGGAGTAAGGATATGGTCTGCTAGTTCAAAATGGAATGGCGATATACAAGTAGGATTGTAGGCTCTGCAAACATCTATTTGCGAGAAACAAGGGTTGCATCTATTTACCTCTGTAGAAGGTCCACTGTGCCCTAATGAAGTTTCCTCAGGTCAGCAGGGAAAGCCCGGCACACTGCAAATCTCTTTGCCAGTCAGACTGACACTCTGCAGCTCACTTTACCGGGCTCCTGTTTGGGAAAAAGAGTAGGGAAAAATATAAATTAGTGACTTTATTATAAACCAGATCATATTGAGAAGAAAATTCGAAAAAGTTTTGTGTGTGGCTGAGCTATCCACAGAAGAGGAGAAGCCATATGGATTTAAGGGTATATATTAATATGTTGTAATGAACTTCTTGTATATGAGTGATATCTCTAAAGTGAGCACCAACCATTTGTGTTGTCTGGTTTGCTGCAGCCATTAATGTGGATACAGTCTTAGGTTCTTGTAGTAACAT
Organism: Xenopus laevis; assembly: GCF_017654675.1. Taxonomy (NCBI): domain Eukaryota; kingdom Metazoa; phylum Chordata; class Amphibia; order Anura; family Pipidae; genus Xenopus; species Xenopus laevis. The sequence goes on from NC_054375.1 coordinate 13,031,817, forward strand.
GGATGTTCTTTAAAGTGGGTGTGGTTGAAAAACAGTGAGTGGCCAACACTCACTTCCATTATTGGCTCTCCTTCACACAATCCAGATAAATTCTGGCCCTTGTTACCACAGTGTAAATGGCCCGAAGGCACAGTAATAGTGTAGACCAAAGAGGAGACCAGACCAGGTTCGAGGTACAAAAAGGGTTTATCCAAAGAATCGTCAAAATACAGGCAAAAGATCAGACCAGGCAGAAGACTACAAAATCGAAGAACAGGCAGGAATCGGGTACACAAGAATCAAATAGATAATAACACCCAGGAACTCAGTAGCAGGAACCTATAGTTGGGCAAGGATTGGCAGGGGAAGTATGTTTAAATAGTCTCTGAGTTGGCGCCAAATTTTGACGCGCTTGCGTCAGACGCAGACGCCAGCGTCCTCACGTTGACGTCTCGACGCCGGCGCCCGATTCTGACGCCGGCGTCCGTTCCGTCGCGACGACCAATCCTGGAGTGGGAACAAGGTGAGGTCATAGACCTGTGCCCAGCAGGAGCCATGTGGTGAGGCAGGCGGTCGCCATCTTGGACGCCATCTTGGACGCCATCTTGAAGACCAGAAGTAGATTCCATTACACACAGAAATTGGACAGAATTGTCCTAAAGTAATGTTACAATTTCCCACTTGCTACAGTACACCTGAATTAATATTAGCCATACCACAAACATGTTTATAAACCTCAGCTGTGGTTGCGATCTGGTGGTGAAATGGGCCACGGCAAATCTGAAAACAAAATTCTACATATTTCATCAGTCATGTGAAATAAATTGTATTAAATATGCATTCGACAGCATGGGCAACATTTCTATAATACATTTATTTGAGAAAACTGGATCCTTTAGGAAAAACTTGAAAGAAAAGCTCTTGACCTTGGTGTCATTGGAGGGATTAAAAAACTAGTGATCAGCTTCTGTATTGGTTTTGGGGTTCATGCAGTTATGGCTGCAGGGCATATTTTGTACCAGGGTGCAAGGCTACCATATCCTATTACTTATGGTGTATATCTTTAAAGGTGTTAAGTAGTTTATAACTTAAAGTGGGTTGTACAACATATGTAACTATCAAACTGCAAAGCTACACTAACAAAATGTAACAAACAACAATGCAAGCACAAAACTATGATACAATCACAAAAATCAAATCCAATCAGGCAAACTAATAACATAACAAAATATCCAATCAGACAATATGGTTAGCTGTCAGAATACAAAGTAAAATGATAAAATGAAGAACTAAAAAAAGAATACATTTGTTTTTGTGTATGCATGTGTGTGTGTGTATCTAAGGAAAAAAGCGTGTGAATGTGTGTATAGGTGTATGTGTGTAAATATGTGCAAAAAGTGTGCAAAAATAAAAACTCTAAGCTTAGTAAAATGTTCAGTGTATGTGTGTAAATGCATGTATGTGTCTGTGTGTGTAAATGCATTTTGCATTGTCTGCCATGGAGACAATGGAGTGAAATGATGTTTGTATTAATCAGAGTATTGACCTCTTCTTCTTTTCCCTAAAGGTTACTGATGTTGATAAAGGAATATATAATTATGATCACCATAAGCTTGACCTTGATGTAGTATGGTGACTTGACAATTTTAAAGGTCTGGCCTTGGGCTTGTACAGATTCCCAAAACATAATCGCCAGCATTTCTAGCCTATTTCTTTGCTCATCTTTAGTTCTCCTTTAAGACTTCTAATTACATACCCTGAATATTTCTAAGGAGCATTAAGAATAGCTTATAGTTTCAATTAGCTCAACCTCAGGACAGGATAATAAAATGTTTTGTTATATAAAGTCTGGTTGCTAGGGTCAAAATTACCCTAGCAACTATTCACTGACTTGAATAAGTGACTGGAATACAAATAGGAGATGGCCTGAAGAGAATGATGATTAATACAAATTACCAATGTCAATAAATGTATAGCTTTAGCGTATTTGCTTTTTAGATGGGGTCAGTGAAAAGTTGCTTAGAATTTGCTATAACATAGTAAAAGTTAACTAAAAGGTGAACCACCCCTTCAAGATGCTATAGGTAAAAAACTAGAAGTCAATAAATCACAAAAGAACAATTTGAAACTAGGTGGTGTCGTTTCTGAAGAAACCACAAGAAGTTGGCTTTGAAACGCAAGAGGTGTTGGGGCCAGTCGCCCCTGGTGCATAGAGAGTACACAAAGTTGGTAGAATCTGGTTTAAAACTGTGAAAATTGAAGCAGATCAAATTTTACCATTAAAATCAATCCAAAAACCTGATTGGCTGTTTTTGGCTCCACCCACTTTTAAAATTTGAATCCCAGTCCCCCTGTGACCGAATGTGCCAAGTTTGATGTCCCTGCCATTAACTGTGAAAGAATGGCAGCAACTTATATATTGACATTGATTAGCAATAGGTAACATTTGATTGGCTGTTTTAGGCTCCACCCAGTTTTCCGAATTTTAACCCCAGTCACCCAGTCATGGTCTGTACCAAGTTTGGGGCCTCTGGCTTTAAAACTGTGAGAATGGCAGTATTTGAAACTTTTACATTGAAGTCAATAGGTAAAATCTGATTGGCTGTTATTGGCTCCGCCCACTTTTCCTAAATTTTGACCACAGTCACCCAGTGAGTAATTGTGCTGAGTTTGGGACACTTGGCATGGACGCCGTAATAATAGCAGCAATTTGGCGTTTTTCATTAAGGTCAATGGCTGAAATACGATTGGCTGTTGTTGCCCCACCCCTTTTTTTTCCTAATTCTGAACCAGAGTCACCAAGTGACTAACACTTTAAGGTTTCGGAATCATGACATTTAACATGTAAAAATGGCAGCAATTTTATGTTTTTCTATTGAAAATCAATGAATGACATTTGATTGGTTGTTGGTGGCTCCACCCACTTTTCCTAACTTTGAAGTGCAAACACCCAGTGACCACATTTGTGATATTCGAGGTCCATGACATCAATAACGTGCAAATGGCAGCAATTTTAATTTTTCCCATTGAAATCATCAAAGAAATCTGATTGGTTGTTTTTGGCTCCACCCACTTTTCCAAATTTTGATCCCGGTCCTCCAGTGACCAACTGTGCCAAGTTTGAGGACCCTCCCATGAAGAATCTAAGAGCGGCGACAGTTTTAACTTTTCCCATTGAAACAAATGGCTAATATTTGATTGGCTGTGGTAGACTCCGCCCACTTTTCCAAATTCTAACCCCAGTGACCCATGGTGCCAAGTTTTGGGTCTCTGGCTTTAACACTGTGGGAATGACAGTGTTTGACATTTTCTCATTGAAGTCAATAGGGAAAATCTGATTGGCTGTTTGTTGCTCCGCCCACTTTTTGGAGTCCCCAAAATGTGACAGAACTCTTCAGGTTGACCCCATGACTAAGTGACCCAAGTTTGGTGAGTGTAACTTTAATGTTGTACGAGTGGCAAAAGTTTCACATTTTACAATGAAAGTCTATGGGAAAAAATGGGGTCTTTGGGGGGCCGCCACAGGGCCACGGAGGGTGGGATTGCTTAACAGAGCACAAGCAACCTATTCGGGTATGAGCCCAACAAGTGTGCAAAGTTTCATCATTGTACTCCTAAAACTCTGGGAGGAGTAGCGTTTAGAAAATTGCTAAAATTTCATTGGCTCTTGGTAGCTATTATTTTGGATATTATTATTTGGATAATAATAGAGTCTATAAGAGATGGCCTTTCCGTAATTCAAAGCTTTCTGGATAGCGGCTTTCCAGATAATGGATCCCATACCTGTACTATTCTTTCAATATCTGTTCAGCATGACACCTAATTCCTTTATGGCAGCTCATCATGACCTAGTTCACAATTGTCCATAATCATTCATACAATGTCATTGTTGCACATTAGTTATGTCACAATAGGAAAGCTGCATTTGTTTGTACTTTCTCTTAGGTGTGTTTATAGCATATTGTTTCATTGTGAGTGAGACAGGCTTTTACAAGATAGACAATTAGGTTCTACAGACACTTGGAAAAGAGATTTGATCAATGTACCTTCACTGGAGGGTCCATAGTGCCTGGATTTCCTTTGAATTTCAATCTTTCTTTACCTCAGAATTCAAGGTCTGACACAATGCAGATCTCTTTGTCAGTTAAACTGACGCTCTGCAGCTCACTTTGCCAGGCTCTGTTTGGGAGAGCCTGGTAAAAGTTCAGCTTCTGCAGAATCTGTATGCAACAATTCTACCAACCCCTATTGGGCCATTTCTGCCCCACCTGCCCCTCCAATACAATAAGATTGCCCTATTTTTCATTTTGTTCTTACCTCTTAGTGAAGAAAACACCTTCAGTTATTCTGAGCCAGCCCAACTGTCAAAGGGTCCCTAACATCCTAGAAGCTGACTGAAGCCAGTTCATTCCAGTCAACAGGAAGTGAGTTTGATTGACAGCTGTTCAGTCAGCTGGCAGCACTTTATGACATCATAGTCACCTACAGTCCCTAACATCCTAGAAGCTGACTGAAGCCAGTTCATTCCAGTCAACAGCAAGTGAGTTTGATTGACAGCTGTTCAGTCAGCTGGCAGCACTTTATGACATCATAGTCACCTACAGTGACTAGGACATTGTAGTCTTTATATAGGAAGCAATTTTTGTGAAATGGCATAGAGCCCAGAATGCTCAGCACCTACACTTAGATACAGTTATAACTAGTAAGATAATCAGATCTCTTGGAAATTGCAGCTTAAGGGCTCTTCCTCCAATTCCTGCCTGAATCACAAAATGGAGGGGGATGTGGGGGATTTCAATTGGCAAGTCAACTCCCTCCCTTACTTTGTTCCATGTAAAAATGAAAGATTCTGGAACTTAACAGTATTCATTTAGATTGGTTGGTATGATCCAAATTATCCTTGCGCTGATTTCAATAAGAGACTGGAATATGAATAGGGGAGGTTTTGAACAGAAAAAAGGAGTAATAAAAAGTATCAATAACAATAAATGTGTAGCCTTACAGAGCATGTGTATATTAGGAAGGGTCAATAACCCCCATTCAAAAGCAAGAAGAAGAGGAGTCAGAAGAACAAGACAAATAGTTTAAAAAAAAGGTCAATTGCAAAATTGCTTAGATTTGGTATAACATACTACAGGTATGGGATCCTTTATTCAGAAAGCTCAGAATTAAGGAAAGGCTGTCTCCCATAGACAGGGTCAGACTGGGGGGCCCCAGGTGTGTGCGCACTGCACTGCCCCCCAGCCAGCGTCACGTGCGACCCTGCCCATAGACTTCATTTTATCCAAAAAATCCACATTTTTCAAAATGATTTCCTTTTTGTCTGTAATAATAAAACAGTAACTTGAACTTGAGCCAAACTAAGATGGAAGCTAAACCAGCCTATTGGTTTTATTTAATGTTTACATGATTTTCTGGTAGACTTAAGGCATGAAGATCCAAATTACAGAAAGATCAGTAATCTGGAAAACCAGACTTTGTTGTATTTATGCGCCATAAGCTCACAATATTACAGCGGTGGCACTCTAACATGACACTTGATTACTCTTTTCAACAAGAGTTACAACAATGTATATATGGAATGATAAATGGAACAGTAAACCAACAGGAAGAGGAGTGGGTAGTAAGTAAAAGAGACACAGTACAAGCAGGAGAAGAGTGTGATAGAATAGAAACTAAAGGGGCAGAATGGGTAGTGGAGATATAGTGGCAGAATAAGGAATGAAAAAGGGGAAGCAGGATTGGAAGAGAAGCTAAACTGTAAAAAGGGAAGAAATAGAAGTATTGGAAAATAGGTAGAATGGCCTTCATTCTTTCTCTCTTGTTCTTATTGTGGGAGCTGTTACTGAGTCTTTAATGAAATGCTTGGAGGGCAGACGGTGCCATAAAATGTAAAAAGGAGTGTAATTTTGTTATTTAGGAGTGTTTTTGTGGTGTTTTGCAGAGTGACACAGTTACAATGCACAGTGGTCCTACAGTCATATGTGGGTAATCTGGGCTAAAGGGAATGCCAAAGGGAAGTTACATAAAACTTACTTTGTGCATTTTGTTGGGGGTCAAGCTTCACTTTTGCCTTAGTCAGTTCTGCTCAACCATATACATTGTAAGGTGTGGCGGCATGTTAGGGCCCCTGGGCTTAGGCTCTCTGGTGGGCCCCAGGCACCCTGCCCGATTGCCAGCAGTCACTTAGACAGAGCGAGGGGCATGCACTTTTCACCTACCCAGCCCTAAAGCCCTGTGCCAAAAAGCAAAACTCAATCTAGGGAGCTCCTCCAAAATGGTTTCAATTGGGCCTGCAGTTGGTAAGACTGGCCCTGGGTCTATCTGTATATGTAACTGAGAAGTACAATCTATTCATAAGATCCATCTAATTAAAGGATTTTGCGAATAAGCAGATATTTTCCTGCTCAGTGACAAAATAAATCAAATAAATAATTTTTTGTAATATGTAGCAAGTAAAAATATGAGCATTTTAGTAAGTGGCAAAAAAAGTACTTACAGTGTATACCCCTGCTTCCAAATCAGAAGCCCGTAGTAATGATTTTTCCATGTTCTCTATACTCAGGGCCATTTTAAGGCTTTGGTGGGCCCTGGGCAAAGATGTAATTGGTGGGCCCACCAAAAGTGCTGCATGCAGCGCAAGAAAAAAGAAAGACAATAACAACAACCCCAGCTGTGCCAGTATACTCACTGTAGAGATGGCCAATAAGCACTCTATTATCACGGATAATCAGTCAGGATAGCAAATTCAGAAACAGGTAGCAAAAGCTCAGGAAACCACAGGATATGATCCTATAACGGGCCCTGGCTACAGGTCTGAATGGGCCTTAAATAGGGATCCAATTGGCGCCAAAACATGCGCAATTTCGCGCCGTTGCGCACTGGCGCAATCACCCCAGCACCTTTAAGAGGCGCACCGTGCGCGCCCTAGTAATCCAAGATGGCGCCGGCAAGGGCAGGATAGGAGCGGCGCAGCTGGCGTCCACGCCAAGGACGCGGAGTGGACCCCGCTGCCCACTAGACCACCAGGGTAAGTTTCTTACAGTGTGTTTGAAAATGACATTATTGCTGCTGAGCAAGGGGAGATTTGTGCCGCTAGAAAGCTTTACTTATTCACTGCCTGGGAGCAGAGGGACAGCGTATATTCTATACATTACCATTAGCTGATGAGACTATGAAACTGCTCTTACTGCTATAAAGAACTTTTCTGTGCCAAGAGTAAATGTGGTTGCTGAAAGATATAAATTCTAGTAAAAAGGTCCATCTTTTCTCTTTAAGGAATACTAAAGTGATGCCTAAAACGTTCGAATATCTGAATCTGACTCACATTATATCGACTGTTCATTATGCCAGAAGGGAAACACTACTTGGAAGCACAAGAACGTTTCTGGAACTTAAAAAGTAAAGCAAATCTTGGTTTTTTTATTTACGTTTTCTACATTATTATCAAGTACATATTGTCATCAGGAACAAAACGACACTTTATTCTGGTTTCAGTAGCCAATTATATTGTGCCCCCCACACTATCCATTTAAATGACCGTACAGCAGAGGATGTGTACAAACATACTGATATATGTGAGTAATTGTGTGTGTGTATAGGCAGGTGCATATATCTGTTGTTCAGAAATCATTGTTGCCTATTTCCCAAATTTAAGCAAAACCAGCCCTACTCATTCTGTAATGAACACTATAGTAGCAATGTGAATCATTTCCCCTGAAACAAAAGAGAAAGCTCAAGCACACTCACACACACTCACTCACACACACTCACACACACTCACTCACACACACACATTCACACACACACTCACACACACTCACACACACTCACTCACACACACACACACACTCGTGCTCTGAAGGGAATTAGAACCACATTGAAACACGTAATGAAGTTATGAAGCCAATTCCCTTTCAAAAAGACAACATAATCCATAAATGACGGTCTTTATCGGCCTTTTAACACACAGTTTCTCCTGTGCTGCTCTAATCACTCTCTGCTTTATTTGCAAACACCTAATTATCTGCACACAGACCAGAGGACCTGGTTTTTTCTCACTTATATACATGTGAAAAGATGTAAGTAATGTGTCTAGATGTACAACTCTAGTGGTAGCACGTGGCTTAATGTAATGACAACGGAGAAGTGATGAATTTCAGTCATAAGCTCCCAATACCAGTGTGTATTTATTCACTTTTAGTTCAGCCAATGGCTGTCCTGTAACATATAGATCTATCTATCTATCTATCTATCTATCTATCTATCGCTATCTATCATCTATCTATCTGTCTGTCTGTCTGTCTATTTAAAACAATAACTATAGAAATAAATGATCAACCTATACACCTTTCAATATCTCTTTTTATCCTAGGAAAATGCATCTGTCAATCGTCTATCACCTATTTGTCTGCCCTATTTATCTGTCTCTCAAACTAAAATATATATAAAAATCTATATCGTGTCAGTCAGTGCATGTCACAGCCCAAGTTACTGACAGTGAGAGGTAAGATGATTAAGAAACATGAAATATGGAATAATCTACGCTCTGACATTCACCCCTTGAAGGTTCAGACATATTATAGCTGATCATTTAACCATTGAGGGCTCACCGTTTGCTAACGAATTCAGCTTTATAGAGGTAACCGCTCCAAAGAATTGTGTTTAGAAATAATTACAGCAAATTGTATTTTTTTTTCATGACTGTGACATGTAATTAGTTTATGTCATATAACATTTTTGTTAACCTTTAGATTTCCTGTATATTTAGTGAAAGATAGAAATGATCCTAAAGCTTCAGTGGTTATATAAAGTCACATTTACAAACATCTACATATATTTCCCATGACGTTTTAAAAGTAACTAAAATACAATATAAAAAAAAAGAAAGAGATAATAAATAATCGGTATTATAGATAAACAATAATTCCTATTGCCTGCGACATCATTGTCCTAGCTCAGTGCCCACTGGGAATGTTATTCAAATGACAGGGAAATAAGTGGATGAAATATCACTACTGGTCAGTGAAGAGATGGGCAAATTGCCAGGGCCGGATTTACATAGCGGGTGCCCCTAGACCCACTGCCATTCGTCGCCCCTGTCCCCTCCCCTTTATTCGTGCAAATTTTTATCATCTGGACCAGAGCAATGGGGATTGGCACATGGGAAATTTAAAACATAATTGTATCTCCAGCGCATCCCCAGTGTTTTTGAACCAATGTGGGTGTGATTGGGCAGCATGCCGCCCCCCGAAAATCCTGTCGCCCTAGGCCCGAGCCTAAGTGATGTTTCCACAAATCCGGGCCTGCAAATTGCACAATGTATTGAGACGTATGTGGGAAAAACCCTGCTGGAATTCCGTAGAAGAATCCATGAACATGTGGGGGATGTTAAACATAAACGAAATATCTCAGTAGCGGTGCATAACAATGAATTTCACAATGGCAATATTAAGGCAATGAAGTTTATTGCATTGGAACAATTAAAAGAAACCTCTAGTATAGGGGATGTAAATAAAAAATAGTTGTGAGCGGAAGCCAAATGGATCTATGCTATGAACAGCAAATCCCCCAATGGCCTCAATGAAGGTTTTACCGTTTCACCGTTTCTATAAAAATATGCCTTTAGAGAATATTACTCTCAGTATCCTAATGGAATGAAAACTTCTATTTTAGGGATTATTATACTTCCCGTATTTACTAACAAAATTGCTGTATTTGGATCAAGATGGCACAATGTATCTATTTAAAAGAATATTGCCACACTGATTAGATGTGCACATGCCCTTCGGCAGTTTAAGCAAAGGTTCAGCGCAGGTTACGCATGCGCACTTTGATGTGGCCCACGCTGGACCGAACACAATGGCATTTCCGCGAATGATGTCGGAGAAGCGGAACTGCCACCTGTAGCTATGCCGGTAAGACGGTATTTAAACAGGAAAGCCACGACCGGAATTCACTTGGAAGCCGTTCACGCAGAGAAACGCGTAGGGCTAGACGGCATAGGTGGACGATGGTGAGAGTAGCTCCTATTGCTCCCAACGTAGACAGGCAGATTGCACCAAATGGGAATGAAAGGGAGGGGGGCAGCCCACTGTGGCTTGTAACTGGCCGACTTTAAAAAGGCTTTTCTACTATCGAGACTATACTCTCATACTAACAGAGCCTCACCTAGGGTCCACCTATTGCACTTTTTAGTTATATGGTTTTTATGGAGACAGTCCAGCACTGCGCATTTAAACGCAGTGGGTTTGGTTTTTTGATTGTTGTTTGTGAAATTATTCACGGTTGTTGCGCCATATACTGTTTTTAAAATATAAATCAATTAAAAGTTAATTTTTAATGGCGTATGCTTCGTCAGCCTTTAATTATGTCACAGAAGCAGGTGTTCTGAACTGGTTTGCTGGGGGTGGGGCTATTATGCTCAGGTCTACTGGGTGTTCTGCCCGACTCCTATTGTTTCTAATTTAATTGATAAATTGCACAATGTGCAGCACCAGGATGAAAGCAATTGGGCTAAAACAGTTACATTCTGGGGGATGAAACTGCGGGAACAGAGTCGCACTCAGACTGATTGACAGCGGCAACGTCAGCAGTTGGGGGAGACTTTTTTTTTAGAGAAGATCAAGGAAAACTTTCCATGGGATCTGGGAATGTCTCCTCTCTCTTGTGTGGAACGAGAGATCGGGATACAACTAGGGTTGCTACCTTTTCTGGAAAAAAATAGCGGCCTATAAATTTTTTCCCTATTAATAACATTGGGATCATCCCTCGTTTTTAGTGGCCAGGTGGCAACCTCTAGATGCAACAGGCACTGTGGAAAGGAAGGCTGATCCTTGTGCCTAAATCTACTCACAGCATTGGCCACTTCCCTCTGCCCACAACTCCCTACCCAGGACACACACGGCCTGAAACAGTGGATCATCTTCACTGAAAACTGCAAGTCGGGGAACCCAGCTGCACCCACCAGCAAATGCTGCTCCCCCGCTCTTGGATACACTTTTAACAAAGAGATAAGGGGACGTTCTTAGAGCCTGGAGTCTGTTTAACCACTGTAAGTTGCCCTTTTATTCGACACTCTCTTCTGTGTGAAGGGAAACAGGGGCCAGGAGGGGAAGAGAGAATAAGCTGCAGATTTATATCACATACACCCAAGGAATAGAGGCTGGTGCCAGTTACCCAGCACCCAAGTCATCTTGCTCCCTCTTGTCAAACTATTCACTGATTTTTTTTTAGACATTCCAATGAACAAGCATATCATTTTCTCCATTACATCACAATATTAAAAATATTTTTTGTCCTTGCAGCAAATAACGAAATTTCAGTTGTGAGAAAAGGTAGGAGTTGAGAGGCCAATGAGGGCTGCAGCAACAAGGATTGAGGGGTCAGAATATTGCTCTTTATTTGCCTTTTCCTTTTCAGAGCCTATTCCTAATCAACACACCCAACAGAGCAAAGGGACTTATCTGCCTATTTAGTCTACAGTCGCAGACTCAATTCTAAGCACCACTTTCACTGACAGATCTCCCCCCCCCACCTTAAGGTGAAGGCCTAAGTTTATATCAGAGTCAGCGCTGTGCGTTATTACTAATGGAGGAATAGGCTAGACACCTCTCTATAACTACTCCCATCACCCACTGACTCCCAGCATCCCCTGACTGTCTGGCCTCTGGCTGAACAACCCTGACCCCTTATTCTATAGCAATGACATTAATAATAACAGAAAAGTAATAATACAATGTTATACTATATTTAGTATTATTAGTAATATATGTAGCAGGATTGCTTTGGATGCAACCGTGTTTATACTACTGATTTCGGGGGATTTTAACCGCACGCTACGAATTCTTTTTTAACTAATTAAATTGCGACCCAAGGAATTCAGGCTTGATGGCCTTTACCGGCCGCAGGGGTTTAAAACAGATAAATATTCTTGAATTCTATGTGTTTAGCTAATGTGCATTTACTTTTGGTTTTTATGGGCACTGGTAGTTTTACAAATAGTTTTACATCGTTGCCTGTTTGAAACATTTCATTTGTTTTTAAAAAGAAACAATTGAAACCAAAAATATTTAGCACAACACTTTGTTTTATTCAGAGTTGATTCGATTATTCAGTGTTATGTAGAAATCATCCGCCTCATCCGATATAAACACAAGGGGAATGTACATTTGAAATCCTTCACTAGAGGGAATTCACAGCGTTTCTTGTTTGTTTCGTTTGAGCGTTGGGTGAGCTTTTTGACACTAGATAAACGGCACAGCTATGATACACCCTAAGAAACTCCACTCTGTAAATAGAAATATTTTCTCTTACCTAAAGAGAGCAGCATAAAATAATATACACACACGTCACTCACAGAGGCACTCGCTCACTATTTCATTCTTATAAATATATATACACACTCACTGGCTCTCATCTCTTCCATTTGTTGGCCTAGAGAAATTGAAAATACAAGAGAGTGAGTTAAGGTGGCCATAGACGCAAAGATCCGCTCGTTTGGCGACATCACCAAATAAGCGGATCTTTCCCCGATATGACATTAACGAGTATGACTATATCAGGGGTAATCTGAACGTTCGGTCGTATGTGCGAACGATCCGATTACGATGCGCAATGGGCTCCGGCAGGATCGGTCGGGTTAAAATCAAACCTGTCCGATCGACCAAACGACCGATCTCCGCCGGATGAAAGATGTTGGCACTCTCTACACAAGATCCGAAAATCATACGAATCCTTGATTCGTACGATAGGATCTGCGCGTCAGCTTTAGAGTGAAAGGGAGGGAGAGAGAGGGTTCAGTTTATTAGTACAGAGGTTGTGAATACATGGACATCAAGCTAAGGAAGAATTAAAAAGTGGTGAGTTTTTAACTTTTAGAAGGAAAAATGAGGAAAGTTCTGTTTTCCAGTGAATGTTGATAAACTAAAAACCCTTACAAGTCTAGACATTACACCAGGGAGGGCGACTTTATGAAAAAAGGACAGTTTTAAGAAAGGTTGAAACAGACCCTTTTTTTAAACTTTTTACAGAATATTTTCCCCATGAGTGGAGTGAAAGATCGTTGTGTGCTGGGTCGGTGAGATGTGGGTCGGTGAGATGTAGGGTGTTCTGGGGTCTCTCATTCTCCAAGGATAACAGGACACTTTGCTCATATGAGCATCTACCTACGGCCCCCATGTTACTCCAAATTGGTGCTTATAGTAACAGTAGGGAGACATGGTGTCTATAGTAACAGTTGATAATAGTCTCTGGGAAGGGAGTGTGACTGTGGGATAGCAGGTATAGTAGGGAGAGATGGTGCCTATAGTAACAGTGGATAATAATCTCTGGGAAGGGAGTGTGACTGTGGGATAGCAGGTATAGTAGGGAGAGATGGTGCCTATAGTAACAGTGGATAATAATCTCTGGGAAGGGAGTGTGACTGTGGGATAGCAGGTATAGTAGGGAGAGATGGTGTCTATAGTAACAGTGGGATAATAGTCTCTGGAAGGGAGTGTGACTGTGGGATAGCAGGTATAGTAGGGAGAGATGGTGCCTATAGTAACAGTGGATAATAGTCTCTGGGAAGGGAGTGTGACTGTGGGATAGCAGAGTACTGTATGAGGGGAGAGTACGGTTTGAGTGGATAGTACTGCATGAGGGGAGAGTGCAGTACAAGGGGAGAGTACTGTATGAGGAAAGAGTACAGATGAGTTGAAGGTACAGATGATGGGAGAGTACTGTATGAGGGGAGAGTGCAGTACGAGGGGAGAGTACTGTGTATTAAAGTGTAGGATATTGTGTGTTTACCTTGTGTGCGAGAATTCAAATGCCAACGTCAAGGCTGGTGGTTTAAAATCAGACCTAGCAACCCTGCCTGATGCGTTGAGGGGAGAGTAATGTATGATGGAAGAGTACAGATGAGGGGAGAGTAATGTATGATGGAAGAGTACAGATGAGGGGAGAGTACTGAATGAGCGAAGAGTATTGTATGAGGGGAGAGTACAGTTTGAGGGGAGAGTACTCGACACCCTTAAGCTAATGCAGCATAAAGAGGAATCACACAAATAAAAACTTGTTGTCCTTAATGGAAAGCAATCAGGCGAGAGCAAAAGGGGGTTAGAGATAGGGCTGCCGAGAGAGAGAGAAGTGGGTACTTATGGCCTCCCACTGAGAGGGCATTGCTGTCAGGAGCACCTGATGGCTCACCGCTCCTCTACTGCGCCGCGTCCAAGATGGCGACACCCATAGCCGCCACGTGGAAAACGACATCAGCCTAGTGACGCCGGCGTGCAGACGTGTCGCTCCTGGTGCCAAAATTCTAAATCAAACGACGGAGAGGTCACGGGTTCAATGCCCGATTGTAGGATTTGGTTACTTCATTCCTGGCTGTTCCTATTTTTCTACCCCAGGGTGGAGGCCCTGCAGGGTGTTGGGTACCCCCCAAATAAGCAGCGAACCTGTAGGTTATAGGAAGGACTTTCAGACGCAGGTTGGGGGTCTGAGGGTTTGCAGGTCAAGTTGTGGATCTTGAAAAGTTATATTCCTTTAAAAATTTATTTTTTTCTGCCTAGCCCCCTTCTGATGACGTCAATTCTGGTTTCCAGCAACGGCACTTCCTGCTTTATGGTGGTCAGCGTGTGGCGGATCAGTTTGCAGATCAGGCAGTTGCGGGTCAGGTAGGTAAAAATGTGGGTGTGGGTGCGGTTACTCTACCGTAAGGTGGGGCCTTCATATTAAAGTGGTGGTTCACCTTCAAGTTAACGTTTAGTATGTTATAGAACAAACAATTCTAAGCAACTTTTCAATTGGTCTTCATTATTTATTTTTTTAAAGTCTTTTTTTTATTATTTGCCTTCTTCTGATGCTTTCCAGATATCAAATGGGGGGTCACTGACCCCATCTAAAAACAAATGCTCAGTATTGTTATTGTTACTTTTTATTACCCCTCTTTCTATCCAGGCCTCTCCTATTCATATTCCAGTCTCTTAATGAAATCAATGTGTGGTTGCTAGGGGAATTTGGACCCTAGCAACCAGATTGTGGAAACTGCAAACTGGAGAGCTGCTGAATAAAAAGCTAAATGACTCTAAAACCACTAATAATAAAAAGTGAAAACCAATGTATCATACCAAAAGTTAACCTAAAGTGGTTGTTCACCTTTTGAATTTTCATATGATGTTTAGAGGGATATTCTGAGACAATTTGCCATTGGTTTTTATTTGTGTTTTTTGAGTTATTCAGCAGCTTTTTATTCAGCAGCTCTCCAGTTTGCAGTTTCCAAAATCTGATTGCTAGGGTCCAAATTGCCCTAGCAACCATTGACTTATTTGAATAAGAGACTGGGATATGAATAGGGGAGGGGGCTGGATACAAAGAGGAGTGATAAAAAAGAGCAATAATAACTCATTTGTAGCTTTAATGAGCACTTGTTTTTAGATGCGGTCAGTGACCCCCATTTGAAAACCGGAAAGAAACAAAAAAAAAGGTAAATAAAAAAACAATAAAAAGTAAATAATGAAGGCCGATTGAAAAGTTGCGTAGAATTGGCCATTCTATAAAATACTAAAAGTTAACTGAAAGGTGAACCACCTCTTTAAAGGTGAACAGCCCATTTAATGGACAAGTCGATAACCAGGAGATTGTGCAGTTGGCATGAACTACCCACAGACCTTGTCATGCCCAGGACCCAGGGCAGCTACCCCCATTTTCCGACTCCCCAAGGAAAGAAAGCCTACGTAAGGGACACCTGGGTGCACAACATGGATTTGTTCATGGCACCCTGGCCAAGGGACAATAGCTTTCAATATTGGGTTACTGGAGGGGATCTACCCAATAACACCCATAGTATTATTTTACTTTCCTTTATCCCACCCCAAATCCTACTTCAGATTAAGCAGACATGCGCCCCTTACACTGGGCTTGGGCAGTACCAGCTACAAATATGTCCTGTCCAATTTGTGCCCCCCTAGAACTGCTGCTGCCAAAATGGCCCTGTAATGTGTATGTTAGATAAGTGCAGGGAGATTCTCATGGCTAATCCCTTGTAAGTATCATTAAGCTTAGGCTGCCTATGTTGTAGTGCCAGGGGCAGTGTCAGACTGGGCCGGCAGGACACCGGGAAAAAACCCGGTGGGCCCCAGATCCGCACCTTTTTCCTGCAGTGACTCCCCGACGAAGGGCAAAAACAGTTGCGCACCTTCTTCCTGTATTGCCCGCAGCGCAGTGTGCCGGCTCAGACAGCAGCCCCGGGCCCCCCAGTCCGACCCTGGCCAGGGGTGCAATGCCACTCAATCACAGCCGCTCCTCCATTAGGGCTTACGAGGCCCCTTTGTTGGGATAACAGGAGGGTGAGGGAACTTTTTCAAAGATTAGTCTATCTGCCCTGATCTTTTCTAAAGGACAGAATATTCAAATTGGTAAAAAAAAAATATACCAGTCTCCTAATCTGTTACCCCAATGGAGCATCCAAGTGTTGGAGAGCTGATTGGTGCCATTTTCCCTGTGCTCCCAGGCAGGGCAGTCCTAAGAGTCTGAGTACCCCAGGGTAGAGCCCTGCAGGTAGTTGGGTACCCCCCCCCAAAAAAGAAAATGGATAAATTGAACTAATCAGTTGAAAGAGGCTAATCACACCCGCAGGTTTGATATGAATATATTACAAATGAATTAGAGTTGCTTAAGGTTGTTAAGCCAGGTAGTACACGGAACAACCCTCCGCCCTCTTACAAACCAGTTCAGGTGAACAGCTAAATCACACTATGAAGTCATCAGACTCTTAAAACATAGCCTTTAATACCTATTTGTAAAACCAAATTACACAAATATAATAGGCCATGCCCACACAGCACACCAAACCAAATATGTACAGACCCGCTGCCATCAATCAGTATAGGTAGTGCAGGGCTATTGCCTTAAAAACACATAGATTAAAAACCGCATAGGATGGTAAGTGAGGGAATCAAATAGCCGCTAAATATGGCCGTCTATTCTTAAGCAGTAACAGCCATTAGTATTTACCGTGTACCCGCCTTTCTATTTCCCAATTTCCCCCGTAGTCAATTCTGCCTACCTACGTTGGGAACGGATGGGAGCTGCTCCCCCACCGTCCACCTATGCTTCCC
The DNA here is from genome assembly GCF_017654675.1 of Xenopus laevis. Taxonomy (NCBI): domain Eukaryota; kingdom Metazoa; phylum Chordata; class Amphibia; order Anura; family Pipidae; genus Xenopus; species Xenopus laevis. Next base: position 13,048,898 of record NC_054375.1, read on the forward strand.
GACCCGTTTCGCCGTTAAAACGGCTTCTTCTGGGGCATTGGTGCTGGTTGCGTCTCAATTACCGGTTTAAATAGAGGTCCTGTACTTTGCGCATAGTGGCGCTTCTCAATATGAAAATTACTTTAGAGAATGGAGGTCTGACAGATTCAAGTGCTATGCCCCAGAGTAAAGAGAGAGGGAAAAGGAATAGGGGATAGTGAAACAGAAAAAGGGAAGAATATAAAGAGCAGAGGTCCTTCTAGTCTGTTGGAGTTTGTAAGTAAAGGGAGAGGTACTAGTAGTGTCTCCATAAAGGAGGTTACGCCCATTACAAGTCATGTTTCCCTATGGGGCACCTCTTATACTCTGTATTTCAGGGAGGGAGAGCAGCCTCTTATGTCCACTGCGTTAAGCTCAACAATTGATGGCAGGTAATTGTAAAATCTTCTTTTAGGATGTGTCTCCTCAACCGGAAAGGTCCTCTATTCCCAAACGCCACATCAGGAGTGATAGGTGGTATGAATGTATGAGGGGGGCTTAAATACCTAAACTTGTCAGGGTTATGCTCGTATAAACTCTTTGTATTCATCTGTTTCTTTAAAATTGAGCCAATTAATCCACTTTTGAGATTATCGTTGTGTGTCTTGTGTGGTTGATGTTTTCAAATCGCTCGATTTCAGAAATTTTGTTTAGCCAATCGGTGATTAAAGGAGCTGTAGTTTGTTTCCATTTTCGAGGTATTAACGCCTTTGCCATATCTAACATAATTGGTACTAATGACTTCCGATACACTTGTATCGGTTTAGAAGTCTGGTGCAGGAGTAGGTGTAGGGGTGCATTAGGTATCTCCACCTCTCTAACCACTTTAATAATTTCTCTAACTTGAATCCAAAAATCAGATAGTATCGGGCATCCCCAGAAGATAAGCGATAAGGTACCTTGTGCCGTGTTACATCTCCAACATGTGGAGATAATGTGTTATAAATTTTGGCTAATTTTACCGGTGTCCTGTACCATTTACTTAATATTTTGTAATTCAGTTCTTGTATTTACAACATCATGAAGTTGAGTGTATTAGCGTAACTATTTTCTGCCATTCTTCTTCCTCTACTGTAAGACCTAATTCTTCTTCCCATTTAAGTTTGAAGATATGATTTGGTGAAGTTTTAGTATTCAATATGCTTTTATATATATGAGAAATCGTTCTACGTGGATGTCCATAGTAGTTCTATCGCAGTGGGGGGGGGATTTAGTGGTGGATTGTAAGTGCTGTATAATGATAAAATGTTTAATTTGATTGAATCGGAAATTATCGCAAAGGAATGGGTTTCATATTGGGAAATAAAAGGTCCCATGTGGAGACAGTTGAGCCTGAAAGGAAGGATAAACATGTTGTGGAGCACTTTTCCCCAATAAAAAGCACTTTGCAGTCATAGCTTACTGCATTGGATTTGTCCTGCTTTCTATTATAATACTGACTGTATTAATTTGGGTGTGGACACAGGACACCTTGCAGGAGAATCCACCTACATATACTAAAGGTGAGCTACAGCCTATTTATAATTGATTGAAAGGAAGGAGTAAACCCCCTGGTACAACTTTAGTGGCCAGTGGTGGAAAGGTCGTGGATGTAATCCAGGTGGGAGTGAGTTGTTGCCAAAAATTGGAGTAAATCGTTCTGGTGTGCCCACCCACTTTCCGGATTTAGTTAGGTTATCCCATGTGTGCAGGGTATACATCAACTTTGTGTCTGTTTTGTCTAGGAGAAGTCTGTCTTTGGGTGATAGCCACTGAAGTGCCCATAAAGGCGTTTGCGTTGATTCCTGTTCAATGCAAACCCATAGATTGTGGGGTCCGTAAAATGCCCAGTCTACGCAGGCGATTAATCTGTGCCCGCTTTGAGACAGGAATCCCAGTCTGGGGAGACCTATGCCTGCATTTGATTTCATTGCTATTAGCTTCGAGGTCGCTATTCTGGGATTTTTACGGTTCCAAATGTATTGTACTATCAGCCTCCAAAGATTTGGAAGAATTTGTTTAGGTGGAGGATATGGGAAGTTTGGAACAAGTATAAAAATCTTGGTAAGATTTTGGCTATGTTTATTCTTTCCAAACCATGAAAATGAGGGTTTTTCCCATTGCTTTAAATCATGCCGTACTTTGTCATATAGGTCTTCGTAATTCGTCTTTATGGTTTGGACAAATTAATCTTAAAATTACTAAACCGGTTGCATTGATTGAATTGTGCCAGTAGGTTAGGTAAGAGACCTGTGGGTGGCTGAGGAAAAACAATAGATCACATGTGCAGCTGTTTTATGTGTTTTACCTCCCGCTTCTATACTCTTAATATCCGGATTGTGCCTGATCCGATTAAGAAAGCTTTCGATCGAAATTGCAAATAGAAGGGGCGACAGAGGACATCCCTGGCGTTGTACCGTTACGGATCTGAAAAGGGTTCGACAGGGTTCCGTTTACCTTCAACCTAGCTGAGGGTGCCGTGTATAGTGTTGAGATTCAAATGAGCATTTTGGGACCTATTCCTATTGCTTTGAGTGATTCTATAAGAAAATTCCAATTGACCCTGTAGAAAGCCTTCTCGGCGTCCGTTGATTAAAGCATCAGCGGTATCTTTTGTTTTTGGAGAATGGTGCATAAGGGCAAACAACCTGTTGGTATTATATCTTGTTTCACGACCAGGTATAAAACCAGCTTGTTCTGGATTAATAAGAGTTTGGAGGAGACCCCGGATCCTTTGCGCTACAACTTTAGAATATAATTTAAGATCTACATTCAGTAGAGAAATAGGTCTGTAAACCCCCTGGATCTTGTGGGTCCTTACATTTTTTATGTATAAGTGAAATATATAATGGAAAGTGAAGAACTTACCCCACGGGACATCCAAGATGGCGACCTCCTGCTCCACCATGCAGCTCTTCCTGGTCGTATTATGACTGCGTCAGAAAACGTGTCGCCCCAGGATTGGTCGCCGACGGAATGGCGTCGGCGTCATGACGTCCACTGCGTCAAGTTTTGGCGCCAACCTTGGACTATTTATTTCCAATTGCCCTTTCTGTCCTTGCCCAATTATAGGTCTATCTTGTATAGTTCCTGCGTGTGATTCTAGATTTCTGCTTATCCGTCGTACCGACTTCTTGCTGTTTCATCGATTCTGATCCTTGCTGCCTGTATGACCATTTGCCTGATTACGACTATTCTTCTGATAAATCCTTTTGTACCGCGAACTTGGTGTTGTTGTCTCCTCCTTGGTCCACACTACAACAGAGCCTTCGGGCCCTGACAAATATGAGCTTCGAGGGCTTCTTTGGGGGATTGGTTCTCTGAGTTTATAGAGTTGGCTGCTGCTGTAAGGTGAGGGGTCAAGAGATCTCCAAATTCCTGATAGTAGGCAATGGTGAAACCATCAGGACCAGGAGCCTTTCCCATTTTAGCCTCTTTAATGGCCAGCCAAGAATTCGCTTTGGACAAAGGGGCATCTAATTCTTGTGACCTGTTCTTGTGTTACTTTGCCCAAGCCAGCCTCTGTTAAATATGAACGTATTTTGTCCTGAAATTGCGTAATTTGCGGGCCAGAAAGCTTGGTGTGGGTAATTTGATAGCAGTGTGGTATAGTAAATCCCTGAAAATTTCTCTATAAATCTGATTGTCAAGTGTGCTTAATCTGCCTGTTTTATCTTTTTAACCATTCAATCTGCTGTTGTTGCTCGTTCTTTTGCTCAAAGCTGGACCGAGGCTAAGGAATTTTCCACATCTATTTCCATGTTCAAACACATTCTTTTGTTCACGTTCTATCACTTTTTCGGGACGCTGTGCATGTGTTCGTTAACTGTTCTGGCGTTCGTTTAATTCAGTAAGTATTGTTATGAGTACTAGACTTTTCTTGTGTTGGGCTTGTACGTTGTGTATCTGGTTATGCTTGAGTTTTTTTCTGCTTTTCTTTTTAAGCACCTAGTTTTGATGAGTTCCACCCCAATAACGATTTTTATGCACTTTGCCAGATTATCCAGGGGTCCATATCTTCAGTTGTATTATTTAGAAATAAGACACGTAATACTTTAACCCTTCTGTTAGATTTGGGTCTTTAATAAGGGATTCACCAAGCTCTCAGGAGTTTGAGGGAGATTAAGAGTACACAGTATGTGATGATCTGCATACGATATAATATTGATTATAGCTTTTTCTATCAGAGCAATGTCGTTGTGTGTTGAATGATATGTAATCTAACCGGCATATAGACATTATGCGGGTGTGAGAAGTATGTGTAATCTTTCTCAGATGATTCAAAATCTCCAAGAGTCATCAGCGGCTGTGTCTGTAAGATAAATTTTTAGCTGTAGTCAGGGTCTTTGCGAAAAAGGCTCGATAGACCTGTTTGAGGAATCCAAGCTGGGTTCAAGTGCGATATTAAAGAACTCGGCCTCCTATTACCAAGGTGCCTTCCCCAAAACTATTTAGTACTGAGATGAAGTCTAATGCGGAGTTGTTCTGTAGGAGGAGATATACTGAGGCTATAGTGTATTTGAGATTAGTTGAATATGACCTTTTAATAAACACAAGGGGGGTCCGCTCGCCATCAAGTGGGGAGAATCCCAGCGGTAGTCCGAAACCAAAATCGTGGTTACCCCTTTTTTTAGTGGGGGTAAGAGTTTACTTGTAGTGTAACGTGGGAGAAACCCTTTGAAACCGAATTTTGGTACGTGTCCCCCTTAAAATGCGTTTCCTGGATGAGCATAATGGAACATGTAAGCGTTTCATATCCTGGGCTAAGTCTGTGGCGTTGTAAGGGGTTGTTTAGACCCTTTCACAATTGAGGTACATTGTTTTACCTTAGCCATCAGGAAATAGGGGTGGACGAGGTCTAGTACCTCCAACTGCGTGCTCCATAATGTGGATGCGATAATTGCGCGTGAGTAGTTGGCTAGAAGGAGAAAGTTGAAAAAGAAAGTCAGAACATAAATACTTTTCATATTGGTAGAGATATTACAAAGTGTATTGAAAGAAAAAACAGCCAGTTCCCGTACGTGGTAATCATACGGTCTTAACTTCCTGGCTGCCCACTAAAGGGGGTTGTAGGTGTGGCCGACCAAAAGAGGTCTGTCCCGCTTGTGCTTGATTTTTTTATAGTGAAACACCAAATAAGAATTTTGAGTGCGTCCATCCTTAAAGTAAGAAATAACTAGTAAAAAATAACTATAAAACAGAGTGAGTATAATTAATGGAATAAGAACTCAACCGTTATTATTGCCACTTGCCTTTCAATTAAAGGATGAGGAAATGGGGTTCTTCATAAAGGTAGGAAAGATATAGATTAACTGGGTTTATACAGTGAATGGAGGCAGGGGTCTAGTGGTTATTATTAGGTATTACGAGGGGTAGTAGAATTTAGGTGTTAGGCCTTTATTTATTTAGTTTGCACGAAAATGGAAAAAAAGTATGACCCATATAGTTGCACCTTCCCACCCTTATTAGTTGAATTCCCAAAGCAAAAAAATAAAACGTAACTTTTTTATTAATCACATCCTTAAAATTAATGTGAGACAAAATGAGTATAAAGTGTGTGTTAAAAACTAAGGTTAGGTAAGGAAGCCTGTAATAGACTCAAGGTCGACAGCTAATAGACGTACTTTAAAGTTTGGAATAATGATGTGGGTTTTTTTCAACCAGTGGTAGCAATTAGCCCAAATCTATCCCAACCGTAATGGAGTGGGTGACCACTGTGTATATACGAAACGGGTGCGGAATGTAGGGTCCGCGTTTGTATACAGTATAATGAGGCTCTGAGCAATTTCTTTTTTAACACTGTTAGGAGGACGATGGACTAAGGGAAACTTGGTGCTAACGGAAAGGGTGGAAGGGTGGTTCGGGTTGTTAAGATACGGTACGAACGCTCCGTACGCTGTACATCTTTGTTCAGCGATCCAGGGTTCTCGCAGGGCGGGTTGCGTGAATTAACCGGCCCACTAGTTGTCTTAAGGTACTGGCGAAGGAAGGGTTGTAAAAACAAATCACACTATCCTTTTTTTTTTTCTTATTTTTTTATTCGGTTTGCAAGTCGGCAGCTAAGTCAATACGGGGTTTCTGCTCCTCCCCCGTTTGACCTGACTGCTATACCCGAACGGAGCAAAAGCAGACAACAAGCTCCCATACCGGTCGATCTGCCCGCGCAGCACTTATGCTTCAGTCAGCCTTCCTAGTTAGGAAAAAACAGGCAGATTATTTAATGTGGCAAGGGTCTTCTGCCTCCCGTTAGTAAGCACTAATTCTTATGAAGCGTGTGCGAGTTTGGAGCATGACAAATCCCTCTGCTCCAGCATAACCACACTCGGTACGAATGTATCCAACGGGGACACACTGCCAAAAATAAGGTCTGTGGCACGGGACTTAGATCCACTTGCCACATTATACCTGTATTCCAAACTGGTGGACCCTACCATCCCACCCGTTCGTATATACACAGTGGGCCACCAGCACTCCATCTACGGGCGGATAGATGTGGGCTAATTGCTACCACTGCGGTTTTGAAAAAACCCCACATCATTATTCCCAACTTTAAAGTACTGTTATTAGAAAACGCGAACAACATCTGTCGAACCTTGAGTCTATACAGCTTCCTTACCTACCTTAGTTTTTTTAACACACACTTATACCTCATTTTGTCTCAACATTAATTTTAGGATGTGATTAATAAAAGTTTACGCTTTATTTTTGCCTTTGGGAATTCAACTAATTAAGGGTGGAAGGTTCAACTCTATGGGTCATACTTTTTTCCTTTTCTTGTTGCAAACTATATATATAATGACCCTTGTCACACCACCATTTTTCGTTCACATCTCTATTCAATGGGTAGGTGCTAACTACCTTATCTAATTTATCTTTATTTATTTGTATCTAACTTCCCAGGTACCAGTTGCATAAGAAAATCTAAATTTTATTTCAGAATAACGCTGACCGCCTCAAGCACTCCTCTCTTGCGAAACATAACCAAAGCGGATCATTTTGCACATGAGTATATAATAGCACAATAGGAATAACTATACATTTAGGCTGAATGCTTTTGGGCCGCGATACAATATTCTGTTCCCCTTTTGGTTCTTAAAATAATAATTCTGCATTATGTTCAAACATCTTTCTATTCGAGGATATATAGAGTGGCCAACACCCACAACATGAATTGAAAACATCATAACTTAGCATAAAAGGCGGCTCATGGGCTGCCTTTATAAAGGAAGTAAGAGCACCTTGAAATACAAAATGGAATTTTCTGAAAGCATATCATTTATAACTTATAAATAACACAGAGAGAGGTTATCAACATGAGAACCATTGTAGAGTTAATATTTTAGCGAAGAAGGAGTCCGATTACATAACGCTCAACATCCGTCTTTGTCACAACTCCTATCTGTGGTTAACACATTACCTGGTTGTGTAAGTTGTTGAGAATAGGTTGGTGTATTGTTTTTAGCTACGGTGCGGTATGTCCCCCACAGGAGGATCAAACGCCTCCTGTTCCATTTACTTACAATAGCTATCGCGGTACTTTTGCAGCTGTTATTTGAGGTACGATGTGGGTTCTTCTCATAATACCTGTTTGGCTGTTCTGTTTGACTGGAGTCTTATCTCTGTAAATTGAAATTAATCAGAAGTAAGGTTGATAAAGATCGCTCCTCTCAGGGCCCTTAGTAACTATACGTAGCGATGCGGACTTCGTTCGGCAATAGGCCCAACCATATAAAGTACTAATAACGATCGCTCGCAATGCTCCAAGGGAGCTGGCATGCCTCAGGAAAGATGCCATTTGGATGCCACCCCCATCGTTTGCGTGTTTAACTCGATGAAATAGGCCGTCGGATAGGGTTATGAAAGTCTGTAATGGGAATTATCATATCTCTCTCATTATGTGCTCAAAATTGACCTATGATACGCGTATTGCATGCCGGATATATCTGGTCATTTGCCAGTATTTGGTTCTTATGCCCCTTTAAACCAGTAACTGACAGTAACCCATATAATCATATAATCTAATTATTATTATTATTATATACATATCACTGATGTGTGGCCTATAGTGACACTGCAGGTGAATGGGAACTGCACAGCAGCGCTGCTCCATATTTCTGCTTCTCATCTACCGATAATATTGCTTAATCCATTTCTCCCTCACTGACACTTTTTTTTATGTTACAGGAACAACTGGATAATATTGTGGCTGATTTCAGCTGCCGGAATCACCTGTAAGTGGCATTATTAGTCTATTATTAGTGACTGGGTGTCTTAGTAACAGTAGTAACAGTATTATTGACTGGATCTCTTCTAAACTCACCCACCTAAGTCCCATTTTCAGCAGCAACAAAGCAAAAGCAAAAACTGTTGCAATGCAGGTGGGTTATGCACAGAGGCCCCTCATAGGAACCCTAATAACATGGGTACAATGCAGTGTTTGTATAACATTGAGTCTCTTCTCCCACAGCTCAGAGACATCAACATAGACCCAGAGGAGGTTGCTGAAGCCTTGAAAGTAAGTGTCCGGATCACTGTCTCTGTCCTCATCCTCCAATACAGAGTATAAATGTCTTATTTACCCTTTGCTCCTCTCCTTGTGTCTTGACCGACAGACTTTAAGATCAATATCGGAGGGCATGGAGAGAAAACTCCTCGAGAAGGAGAAGGAGCTGGAAGAAGCTGCCATGTATGTATTTTACATTTAATATTCCATTCCAGTTTATGATGCATAAGAACAATATATATATAAGAAAAATAAATGTAGCCAGTCAGAGCACTGATTTCATCGTTACACAGTTTCATATTGGACTGCAGGTGCCACCACAATCTCCCAGAATTCCTCAGCTGCAGCCTACAATTAGACATCTAATTTAATCTAATCAGGATTAAACAGAAAAAGTCACTTGTACAACCAGTTGAAGTGTGGCTTTGCAATAGTTTGAATTGTGAGTTAGGAACCATTCAGTCCAGGCAAAGAGCAGACAGAAATAGGTTCTATGTAATGATCTTAACACAGCAAGAAGGCGAAAAAAATGTATATTGGAAAACCTGCTCTTTTTTTCCACAAAAATTTTAGCTGGTCTATCAGTTTACTCTTATCAACCCATATAATATACTAAATCCCCCCAATCAACACATTAATGACTATCAGGAATATTATTACTTCAGTAATGATATTTGTAGTCTCAACACTTTGTAACAAATTACGCTGACTGATTGTTCTCCATTATATCCCCTTAAGGACCAGTCAACAGGAGAAAGTGGAGGAAGATCACTTGCAGGAAGAGGAGAACCATCAGGAGGAGCAAGAAGAGGTGGAACACAAGGAAGAGGAACAAGAGGAGAAAAACAAGGAACAAGACGAAGATGTTCCTCCAGAAAGAAAGAGGAATATGGAAGAACTGGAGAAAGATGTTCCTCCAGAACAACAAGAAGAGGAGATGGGGACTGGAGGAACAAGAGGAGCAAGAAGAAGATGGTCCAGCTGAAAAGACAGAGAATGTGGAAGAACTGGAGAAAGATGAACAGCAAGAGGAGGTGATGGAACTGGAGGGACAAGAGGCGGAAAAGCAGGAACAAGAGGAAGATGTTCCTGCTGAAAAGCAAGAAGAGGTAGAAGAACAGAAGAAAGTGGTTCCTCTTGAACAGCAAGATGTGGAAGAACTGGAGAAAGAAGAGAGATAGAGCAGGAGGAAGAAGAGGAGCAAAAGCAGGAACAAGAAGAATATGTTCCTGCTGAAAACCAAGAAAAGGGGGAAGAACCGGGAGAAAGATGTTCCTGACGAAAAGAAAGAAGAGGGGATACAACTGGAGGAACAAGAGGCGAAAAAGCATGAACTAGAAGAAGAAGTTCCTGCTGAACAAAAACAGCAGCAGCCAACCCGGAGAAGAAGGGTTGCCATCAGGCTCCAGAGGATCTGGGTAATATATCTAATATTACTGGCTTTCTATTTTCATATGCTAATGCACCATGTTGGCTCTCGTGTACTTTATAGCCTTCCAGTCATTCAGGCTGTCTACCCAAATTATTGGAGAAATTGAAAGGTTGCCATAGCTGCCTTGTATGTTCTCTGTCTTTTTTTGCCTGTGGCCTGATCAGTCAGAGAATTTCCCCTATTGGCGAGGGTATGGCTGTCTATAGGTTGTACTGGGTTACTGACTCTGAGCAGAGATCTGGCCAAGTCTCCAGATACCGCTGTTGATTCTCTATAGACCAATTAGGGGGAGGTTTGGTAACTCTCATAGGGCTGTTGTAGCCCTTCCCTTCTTTGGAAATAACTTTGCTACTAGAAACTAGACTCACACAAGCTGATCAATATAAGAATAAAAGGTGCCATTCTAGAGAGCTGACATGCTAATAATTATTTATCTGTAATTAATTCTTCTTTAACAATTTACAAGATATTTCTTTTCTTTGCAGCGTTCCACCAAGAAGTTCTTCCGAGGGATAAATTGTCGTCGCCCCACGCCTGCGCCGTGAATACCTTGCACCCACACTGGAACCCACACAAGCATTCACACATACACTTACACACGCACCCTCCCTTCCACACACACATATTAAAGGAATCATTCAGTATTAAAATAAACATTAGGTAAATAGATAGGATGTGCAAAATAAAAAATCTTTTGAATATAGTGAGTTAGCCAAAAATGTAATGTATAAAGGCTGGTGTGACTGGATGTCTAACATGACAGCCAGAACACTACTTCCTGCTTTGCAGCTCTCTTGGTTTCCACTGATTGGTTACCAGCCACTAACCAATCAGTGACTTGAAGGGGCCACATGGGCTGCAAATCAGGAAGTTGTGTTCTGGCTATTATGTTAGACATTCAGTCACTCCAGCCTTTATATGTTACATTTTTGGCTAACTTACAATATTAGAAACATTTTTTATTTTAAACATCCTATCTATTTACCCAGTTTTTCTTCTTTTACAGTGAACTAAACACAGACATATTAAAGGAACTGATCTGTATTAAAATAAACATTAGGTAAATAGATAGGTTGGGCAAAATAAAAAATCTTTTGAATATAGTGAGTAGCCAAAAATGTAATGTATAAAGGCTGGAGTGACTGGATGTCTAACATAAGAGCTAGAACACTACTTCCTGCTTTGCAGCTCTCTTGGTTTCCACTGATTGGTTACCAGCCAATAACCAATCAGTGACTTAAAGGGGGCCACATGGGCTGCAAATCAGGAAGTTGTGTTCTGGCTATTATGTTAGACATCCAGTCACTCCAGCCTTTATACATTACATTTTTGGCAAACTTACTATATTAGAAACATTTTTTATTTTGCACAGACTATTTAGCCAGTGTTTATTTTTATACTGAATGATTCCTTTAATATGATTCCTGTGTTCAGTTTAATGTAAATAGAAAAACTGGGTAAATAGACTGTGAAAATAAAATAATGTTTCTAATATAGTGAGTTAGCCAAAAATGTAATGTATAAAGGCTGGTGTAAATGGATGTGTAACATAACAGCCAGAACACTACTTCCTGTTTGCAGCTCTCTTGGTTTCCACTGATTGGTTACCAGCCACTAACCAATCAGTGACTTGAAGGAGGGCCACAGGAAGTAATATTCTGGCTATTATGTTAGACATACAGTCACTCCAGCTTTTATACATTACATTTTTTGGCTAACTCACTATATTAGAAACATTTTTATTGTGCACAATCTATTTGCACAGTGTTAATTTTTACACTGAACTGTTCCTTTAAGCCATGATCCAGGGAGTAATACCGATTGCCATTTGGAGTCAGGAAGGAATTTTTCCCTAGGGTTTTTGCCTTCCTCTGGATCATTAGCTGTTATGAATGCCCAACCCAAATTGACTTTAATATGAATAAATCCTGTTCCCACCAACAGGTTTGCCCATAAATATGTCTCTGTGTTTTTATTGAATCTCTATGGTGAATCTTGAGGGGAGGTAAGAGGCTCCAGTGCCTCATTCTGATAAAGGTAACTGACCAATTGTGTCATTTAATACTGTGGGGGGACTGCTCAAATGGGCAGGTGTGGGGCAGAGTGGGAAAGAGGTTTTGTTAAAGGTTTGTATGGTTTTATATCTGTGCAGGGGGTTGTTAGAATGGGTTCTGATCTGGGAATTCATTGATTAATATGTATGTGATGGGGCTAAAATACACAGGGTTAATATCTGTGCAGGGGGTTGTTAGAATGGTTTCTGCTCTGGGAATTCATTGGTTAATATGTAAGTGATGGGGCTAAAATACACAGGGTTAATATATATGCAGGGGGTTGTTAGAATGGTTTCTGCTCTGGGAATTCATTGGTTAATATGTATGTGATGGGGCTAAAATACACAGGGTTAATATCTGTGCAGGGGGTTGTTAGAATGGTTTCTGCTCTGGGAATTCATTGGTTAATATGTAAGTGATGGGGCTAAAATACACAAGGAGCAAAAGACACAGATATGAGGAGACCCTACTTACTATATTATACTACAATATCACTTTATTCCACAGTACATAATGTAACAGTATTATATGGGTGCTGGGTGGGTTACAAGAAACATATACAATAGTTTCTCCAAAAATGCCACAGGTGTATCTCAGTCACATTGTATTTAGCACAGTCAGTGGTGCAGCAGTTTGTGTAAGTGGAAAGGACCAAAATTCCCCTTAAAAGGGGTGTCACTGCCTCTTAAAGTGCCTCACTGAGCCGACAGCGAATCACAGGACCCAATACACTAGTCTGACACCCCCCTGCCAAAATACATCCCAGCACCCACACACTGTACCCCCATATACTTAAGTGGTAAAGTGCCCCCTATGTAATAGCACCATCTCAATTCACTCCACACCTTATTTGTCTGCCCCCCTATGAACGCAAGTGGGAAGTACCAATAGTTTTTGGCTGTGCCCCTTGTATGTGCCGCACAAATACCCCCCTGCAGTTGGTCAGGTTTTGCCAGGACAAAAGGTTGAACTCAATGAATGTGGGTTTTTTCCAACCAAAGCTGCTGTGATTCATACAAATCATTTTACAGAAATGCAGGGGGGACTCTATAGAGGGAGATGAGCCTGCAACTGTTGGGGTGCCCAGGAATTATATGGGGCTGATTGAGACTTTAGGGGATCCAACAATCTGATTGGGGGGCTCAATAACTAGTGTTCCCCTGCTGAAAAATTCATGTAGGAGATTCTCATATAATTCAGTACAAAGATCCCAATATAAACATATACATTATAATAACTGCTTCATATAAACCCCTCCACTTACTACTGATTTTTATCTGTTTTCTGTTAGTGCTGGGGTATTACAACTACTACTAATAGCACCTTCTTTACTTACTATACCTGCTATCCCACAGCCACATTCCCTTCTCACAGACTATTATCCACTGTTACTATAGGCACCATCTCTCCCTACTATACCTGCTATCCCACAGTTACACTCCCTTCCCAGAGACTATTATTTCACTGTTACTATAGACAACATCTCTCCCTACTATACCTGCTATCCCACAGTCACACTCCCTTCCCAGATTCTCTGTGTACAGGAGAGAGAGTAGGGGGTTGTGTACAAGAGGGAGAGTGGGGGTTTTGTACAGGAGGGAGAGTGGGGGTTGAGTATAGGAGGGAGAGTAGGGGGTTGTGTATAGGAGAAGGTTGAGGGGGGGGTGTATAGGTGAGGGGTGAATAGGAGGTGGGGTGTATAGGTAGGGGGCCGGGAGGTCTAGCCATGATCCAGGGTGTAGAACCGACTGCCGTTTCTAGGAGTCAGGAAGGAATTTTTACCTTCAGTGCAGATTGGCCCCCATAGCACTCTAGGGTTTTTTTCCTTCCTCTGGATCATCCACTGTTAGGGAGGCCCAAATATAAATTGCCTATTAATTGTAATAAATCCTGTGCTCACCGCCAGGTTTCTCCATAAATATGTCTCTGTGTTTTTCTTTAATCCCTATGGTGAATATTGAGGGAAGGGGCTCCTGTGCCTCGTTCTACTAAAGATGACTGAGCGGTTGTGTGAGGGTAAAACTGGGTGGTGGTGCTGATACAGAGGATTAGTTGAAGAAGGGAATGGGTTAATATCTCTGCAGGGTTAATTGATTAATATGTACATGACGGGGCTGAAAGACATAGGGACACATACTGATCTCTAATGATTGGAGGGAACTAGAATATTGCTTTACTCCATAGGCCACAATGTAACAGCATTTCCATTCAAGTCCAAGGCCCCTTTCTTAACACTGGAATTCCATCCACTTCCCACCAGCCTATTGTCACTATACCAGACATTTAGTATATGAAGGAGCTTGATATTGGCCAATGACTAAGCTGGATTTGTTTTTTGGGTACCACTTTCTCCAGGTTATGAGACGTCCTTTTGGGGTGGGGGGTTCCTGCTAAAGCGATTGAGTTAAAAACATTGGTGGCCTGGGGCACTAAGAGTTGAAAACATTGGTGGCCTGGGGCCCTAAGAGTTAAAAACATTGTGGCCTGGGGCCCTAAGAGTTGAAAACATTGGTGGCCTGGGGCCCTAAGAGTTAAAAACATTGGTGGCCTGGGGCCCTAAGAGTTAAAAACATTGGTGGCCTGGGGCCCTAAGAGTTAAAAACATTGGTGGCCTGGGGTCCTAAGAGTTAAAAACATTGGTGGCCTGGGGCCCTAAGAGTTAAAAACATTGGTGGCCTGGGGTCCTAAGAGTTAAAAACATTGGTGGCCTGGGGCCCTAAGAGTTGAATGAATGAATGAATGAATGAAGGATGAAATCCTGGAGAAACGCACAGAAACCTTTTAATGGAAAGTAAAAGATTCTTTAAAAAAGTGTAAAAAAATAAGAGGAAACTGCAAGAGTGAAAAAGGGAAAGAAGAAAATATTTAGTGGAGTATAAAAAACAAATTGGCCAACAGGAGCAGTTTGAGCAGGAACAGCGAGGCTTTAGCACAAGTCGATAGATGAAGGGAAGAAAATAAAGGGGCAGGTAACAAGCGGAGAGGCTTCTGTGTTTGTCATTTAAAGGTGGGACTTTTCTCCGTGGCTTTGTGCAATCCTTCCTGAGAGGCTGCCACACACACACATACATTTCTGGATTCTTATCTGCTGCTTGTCACATGAATTAAACATACAGTAGCACAAAACTATTTACTGCCGGCGGAGCAGAGCCGGGGAACCTCGGGCAGATCGACTAATCTCTCAAAAATTTCCCTCACCCTCCTGTTATCCCAACAAAGGGGCCTCGGGAACCCCTCGTAAGTTCATGCGAATCACCTGCTT
Organism: Xenopus laevis; assembly: GCF_017654675.1. Lineage (NCBI taxonomy): Eukaryota > Metazoa > Chordata > Amphibia > Anura > Pipidae > Xenopus > Xenopus laevis. The sequence goes on from NC_054375.1 coordinate 13,064,146, forward strand.
ATCCACTCGTCCATTAAAGGGGTTGTTCAGCTTTCAGTTAACTTTTAGTAGGTTATAGAATGGTGAATTCTACGCAACTTTTCAATTGGTCTTCATTATTTACTTTTTATTGTTTTTTATTTACCTTTTTTCTGATTTTTTCCAGTTTTCAAATGGGGGTCACTGACCCCATCAAAATAAAAGTGCTCCGTAAAGCTACAAATGCTCTTTTTTATTACTCCTCTTTGTATTCAGCCCCTCCCCTATTTATATCCCAGTCTCCTATTCAAATACATGATTATTCAAAGAGCTGCTGAATAAAACGTTAAACAACTCAAAAACCACAAATACAAAATTAAAAACCAAGGGCAAAACCTCAGAATATCACTCTCAAGATCATACTAAAAGTTAACTCAAAGGTGAACAACCCCTTTAAGTTAACTTTTAGTATGATATTTTGGTTTCCATTTTTTATTATTCGTGGTTTTGAGTTATTTAGCTTTTCATTCAGCAGTTCTCCAGTTTGCAGTTTCCAATATTTGGTTGCTAGGGTTCTTATTACCCTAGCATTGACTTGAATAAGAGACTGGAGTATGAAAGGCAGAGGCCTAAATAGAAAGATGAATAATAAAAAGTCGGAATAACAATAATTTGTTGCCTTACTGAGCATTGGTTTTAGATGGGGTCAGTGACCCCCATTTGAAATCTGAAAAGAGTCAGAAGAAGGCAAATATTAAAAAAAAACTTATGAAAAATAAATAACGAAGACCGAAAGATGTGTAGAATCGGCCATTTAATAAAATACTAAAATTAACTTAAAGGTGAACCACCTCTTTAATATAATGGCCCCACCCTGGGGTAGAGTCCTGTGAGGAAACAAATTTTGAAACCCGGACCTGTAACCCACACCCACATTTTTACCTACCTGACCCGCAACTGCCTGATCTGCAAACTGATCCGTGACTCGCTGACCACCATAAAGCAGGAAGTGTCATTGCTGGAAACGGGAAGTGACGACATCAGAAGTGGGCAACGCAGGAAAAATTTTTTTTAAAAAACTTTGATAAGATCCACAACTTGACCTGCAAACCCTCAGACTCCCAACCTGCATCTGAAAGTCCTTCCTACAACCTACAGGGCTCTACCCTGGGGTACTCAGACTGCCCTGCCTGGGAGCACAGGGAAAATGGCACCAATCAGCTCTCCAACACTTGGATGCTCCATTGGGGCATTTACCAATTTTTTTTTACCAATTTTAATATTCTGTCCTTTAAAAAAGATCAGGGCAGATAGACTAAATTTTTAAAAAGTTCCCTCGCCCTCCTGTTATCCCAACAAAGGGGCCTCATAAGCCCTAATGGAGGAGCGGCTGTGATTGAGTGGCATTGCACCCCTGGCCAGGGTCGGACTGGGGGGCCCGGGGCTGCTGTCTGAGGGCCCCCCTCCGTCCTCCCTTTCTGAGCCGGCACACTGCGCTGCGGGCAATACAGGAAGAAGGTGCGCAACAGTTTTTGCCCTTCGTCGGGCAGTCACTGCAGGAAAAAGGTGCCGATCTGGGCCGGCGGGCCCACCGGGTTTTTTCCCCAGTGTCTCAGCGGCCCAGTCCGACACTGCCCCTGGCACTACAACATAGGCAGCCTAAGCTTAATGATACTTACAAGGGATTAGCCATGAGAATCTCCTTGCACTTATCTAACATACACATTACAGGGCCATTTTGGCAGCAGCAGTTCTAGGGGGCGCACAAATTGGACAGGACATATTTGTAGCTGGTACTGCCCAAGCCCAGTGTAAGGGGCGCATGTCTGCTTAATCTGAAGTAGGATTTGGGGTGGGATAAAGGAAAGTAAAATAATACTATGGGTGTTATTGGGTAGATCCCCTCCAGTAACCCAATATTGAAACCTATTGTCCCTTGGCCAGGGTGCCATGAACCAATCCATGTTGTGCACCCAGGTGTCCCTTACGTAGGCTTGGGTTGGGTTCCATGAGCAGGGACTCCAGGGAGCAGAGCTTTCCTTGGGGAGTCGGAAAATGGGGGCAGCTGCCCTGGGTCCTGGGCATGACAAGGTCAGTGGGTAGTTCATGCCAACGGCACAATCTCCTGGTTATCGACTTGTCCATTAAATGGGCTGTTCATCTTTAAAGAGGTGGTTCATCTTTCAGTTAACTTTTAGTATGTTATAGAATGGCCAATTCTACGCAACTTTTTAATTGGTCTTCAAAATGTAATTTTTATTGGGTTTTTTTTTCTGATTCTTTCCAGTTTTCAAATGGGAGTCACTGACCCCATCTAAAAACAAATGCTCCGTAAAGCTACAAATGATCTATTATTGCTCTTTTTTATCACTCCTCTTTCTATTGAGCCCCTCCTAATCATATCCCAGTCTCTTATTCAAATAAGCCAATGGTTACTAGGGTAATTTGGACCCTAGCAACCAGATTTTGGAAACTGCAAACTGGAGAGCTGCTGAATAAAAAGCTGCTGAATAACTCAAAAACCACAAATAAAAAATGAAAGCCGGGGGGAATGGCCAGCGCGTGCATGTAACCACACTCGTATCTTAACTGCTCCTGCTTCGGTGCCAAACGAAGGTGGAAAAACAGCAGTCCCAGGGTGCCCTAAAGTGCAGAAAATCAACAACCGCTGGCATATCTAGAAGAAGAACTAAGCAGCAGCCCCTGCAACTTACCTCATTCTATGGATCTCAGCCGAAAGCGCCGCTCTTGGAGGATTGCCAAGATGGCGCCCAGTCCTCATCGGGTGCATCCTCACCAGCGCGACACGGAGCTGAAAGAGCGCAACAATCAGATAAATACGAGGAGGGGACACAGGGCTTAACAGAGACACATTTAAAAGCACTGCTTACAAAACTCAGGGAAGATATTTGCTCAGACACAAAACCAACTGTGCAAGACTTAAAAACAGAGTTACAGGTCATAGCTGAGCGCACAGACCGTGTTGAAACAAAAATGGTGGAACTGGTTGAGGCGCATAACACAATGGCAGACACATTGAATACTCGGGATGCCGAGATCGATAGACTGCAAAATAAGATAGCAGACATAGAGGATCGATCAAGAAGAAATAACGTGAGGCCCAGGGGGTACCAGAAGAGATCCTGCAGGCTCAACTAAGCCAATATGCCCAAGAGCTTATATTAAAGGCACTCCCAGAGACCCCCACGGATCACCTTATCATCGATAGGATCCACAGGGTCCCTGAACCCAGAAATGCACCAAGTGAAGCACCCAGAGATGTGATCCTCAGAATCCATTTCTATCACATAAAAGAGGACCTGATGCTCTTTACCAGACAACACAAAAATATCCCACAGCTGTTCCAAAAAATACAAGTCTATGCAGAACTATCAGCAGCAACTTTGGCTAAGAGACACCAGTTAGCAGTGATAACTCAGGCCCTACGCCAGAATGATATACAGTACAAATGGGGGGACCAACACAACTGATTGTTCAGTGGCACCACAAAAATGATCTCCACTGCAGCGGAAGGAAAAGCAGCATTAACACAATGGAATATCCCAGTAGAAACACAACACAAACCACATGAGCCGCATGGAAGCGCCTGCACGTGGAAGAAGAGTGGATCAAAGACATAGGGAACCTTAACCTCCCACCACCACTATAATGACCTTCAACCCTGGGTCACTTACCTGGATTAATGTTCCCAGGCACCGGAACAAGAACAACTAAGATCTCAACAACAGAAGATCTAAACACCCCCCCAATTCTTTTCTCTGCTACTGCTAGACTGTGTGCCCAGATAAGGCATGTATGCAAAAAGAGAATGGCCTAACCAAACGGCCAAAATGTACATATGTTTATAATGGTTTTGTTTACTTCTCTTTCCTCTCTCTTCTGCTCTACCCCTTCAATCCTACCCAGGAGACTGACATGACAAATGAGTAAACATCAGTTCCAGCTGCTGAGGAACCAGCCAAATGTACACACTATAGCACAACAACAAGTTCCAATGGGTCTCAAATGTTTTAGTATGAATGTGAAGGGCTTAAACACACCCCACAAAAATCCATTGACCTTAGCAGAGTGCAAAAGGCAAAATGTAGATATTCATTTGGATTTTCGAACAAAAGATCAAAGCTCGATTGGTAATAAGCAATACAAAATGATAGCAGCGGCAACATCGAAAGCAGAAAAAAAAGAAGTGTAGCCATTCTGGCTAGAAGATCCCTAAAGGGATACTGTCATGGGAAAACATGTTTTTTTAAAAAAACACATCAGTTAATAGTGCTACTCCAGCAGAATTCTGCACTGAAATCCAATTCTCAAAAGAGCAAACAGATTTCATTATATTAAATTTTGAAATCTGACATGGGGCTAGACATATTGTCAGTTTCCCAGCTGCCCCCAGTCATGTGACTTGTGCCTGCACTTTAGGATGGAACTACTTTCTGGCAGGCTGTTATCTCTCCTACTTAATGTAACTGAATCAGTCTCAGTGGGACCTGGCTTTTACTATTGAGTGTTGTTCTTAGATCTACCAGGCAGCTGTTATCTTGTGTTAGGGAGCTGCTATCTGGTTACCTCCCCATTGTTCTGTTGTTAGGCTGCTGGGGGAGGGGTGATTTCACTCCAATTTGCAGTAAAGCAGTAAAGAGTGACTGAAGTTTATCAGAGCACAAGTCACATGAATGGGGTCAGCTGGGAAACTGACAATATGTCTAGCCCCATGTCAGATTTCAAAACTGAATATAAAAAAATCTGTTTGCTCTTTTGAAAAATGGATTTCAGTGCAGAATTCTGCTGGAGTAGCACTATTAACTGATTTATTTTGAAAAAAACATGTTTTCCCATGACAATATCCCTTTAAATATAACAAGTGTACAACATTTGGCTGACTCCAAGGGCAGATGTTTAATTGTAATTTGTAATGTAAACCAACAACAATATACCCTGGTGAATCTGTACTCTCCAAACACTACTCAGAATCTTTTCTTAAAACAAGCCCTGGATCAAGTACAAAGTCTCAAACAGGGTATTGTCATTATAGGTGGTGACTTTAATAATGTACCAGACCTGGAAATGGACAGAACCCCGCAGGCAGCTCTATTACCCCCCACGATAACGTAAAACAGTAACGAAAAAATCTCTTAAGTTTTACTAAACTCCTAGCGCAATACAACTTATATGATATTTGGAGAGTCCATAATCCTACCATGAAGGACTTTACCTATTACTCAGCTCATCAAAAATCATATACGAGAATTGACCTATTCCTGATCTATCCCCAAACACTTAAGCAAACTCCTAAATGTGAAATCAAAAACACAACATGGACAGACAACTCACTAGTCGCATTTATACTACAGGAAAAACATCAGTTTACCACTAGACCCCTGTGGAGACTAAATGACACGCTTCTTACAGATAAAAACACCAAATTCACTAAGATTCGTAGTTGCGCCAGGCGTAACTTCGCCGCACTTCGCCACACTTCACCAGGCGTAGTTTCGCCAGCGCTTCGCAAATTCACTAAAATCCGAAGTTGCGCTCAGGGGTAGCGTAAGGTTGCGAAGTTGCGCTAGCGTTGATTCGCTAAGTAAAGCGAAGTTACGCTAGCGAAGGCTAATTTGCATACGGCGCGAAATTCAAATTTCAATGGAGGAATACGTATCAGCACTACAAATGCCTAGAAAACCTTCAAATCATCAAATAAAAATTTTATTTTGCCCTACACATGTGCCCACTGTTTAGGTAAGTTGCCATGAGTCAGGAAATGTAGGGGGGAAGGAGGGGAGCCCCAAAAAATTTTTCGATCTTTTTCAGCCTATCACCCATAATGTAGAAAACACTACTACGTTTTTTGAAACAATCCCTATCTACTCTATTGCGCTTCGCCAGGTCTGAGGTGGCGAAGGAAGTCTAGCGTAAAAGGTAGCGTTCAGTACACTGCGCGCGTTAGTGAATTTGCGTAGTTACGTCGCTAGCGAAACTTCGCCAGGCGTAAGGGTGCGAAGTAACACTAGCGAAACTACGCCAGCGTTCGTTAGTGAATTTGCGCAGTAACGAAAATGACAAACGCTAGCGAAGTAACGCTAGCATTCGGCGCTTAGTGAATTTGCCCCCATGGATCAATTAGTATTACGGATTTCTTTCCCCTCAATGATAGCACTAACGGGCCAGACCTAAACCTCTGGTGTGACCATAAGGCAGCGGTCAGAGGGCAACTGATCAGTATTGCTGCCTATAAAGCCAAACTAGCTAGAGCTAAGCAAGAACAACTACTAAATAAAATAAATGAGTTGGAACAACTCAAACACACGCACCCTCTTCAGATATTATAGGCCAGTTAAATGGACCAAAAGAAGAGCTAAATCTTATTCTAAGCAGATGCCAAAGTCAACTTACTAAACACAAGAGTATAAACTATGCCATGGGAAATAGAGCAACTGCCATTCATAAAAAGCAATTGGTTCAACAAACATTACAGCAGAGAATAGGGAAAATACATTCGACCACTCAAGAGGTTAAAATCAACCCAAAAGATATAGCTGATACATTTGCCCAATTCTATAGTGACCTTTACAACATGAAGGATAACCCCTCTATTACTAAACCTACCGAGGTGGAGATACGCTCGTTCCTGGAGCATATACAACTACCAGGTATACCTACCATAGCATCCAATTCAGAGTTGCGAAAGGAAACCAGCGCTAATCCAGCATGAGGTATAGACAACAAGAGAATAATTCTCATATAGTGTAGTATTTTTGTATAAATGTAATACACCACTTTGTGAAATTAGAGTAATATAATAGTGCCCTTTATAAATTATACTGTTTGCCGTGCCACTTGTAAAAATTCACACAGTGAAGTGAATCTTATGTGAGGGTACTCACGAACGTTTAAACGAGGTTTTGGCGTTTAGAAAGATAGTATAACAGTCCTCCTCTCACTGCTCTCCAGATTCTGTAGCTTTAAAACAATGCGCTGACATAGTGTAAAATCATCACTTTTTTAATCTCAAAATAGCATTAAAAACACACTCACAATGTGGATGTTAAAATATTCGCATAAAACAAAGTCACCACTTCGCCGTCTGTTGGAGTCACTAGGCAGCCAATGTAGATGGAATAGCCGGCGTCTCGGCCGCCTCGTGTGTCCCAGTGCGCTTGTGGATGACGTCACTGCCCGACGCGTTTCGTCTGCTGACTTCCTCAAGGGCTTCCTGGCTTATGCATTATTCGGAAGCCCTTGAGGAAGTCAGCAGACGAAACGCGTCGGGCAGTGACGTCATCCACAAGCGCACTGGGACACACGAGGCGGCCGAGACGCCGGCTATTCCATCTACATTGGCTGCCTAGTGACTCCAACAGACGGCGAAGTGGTGACTTTGTTTTATGCGAATATTTTAACATCCACATTGTGAGTGTGTTTTTAATGCTATTTTGAGATTAAAAAAGTGATGATTTTACACTATGTCAGCGCATTGTTTTAAAGCTACAGAATCTGGAGAGCAGTGAGAGGAGGACTGTTATACTATCTTTCTAAACGCCAAAACCTCGTTTAAACGTTCGTGAGTACCCTCACATAAGATTCACTTCACTGTGTGAATTTTTACAAGTGGCACGGCAAACAGTATAATTTATAAAGGGCACTATTATATTACTCTAATTTCACAAAGTGGTGTATTACATTTATACAAAAATACTACACTATATGAGAATTATTCTCTTGTTGTCTATACCTCATGCTGGATTAGCGCTGGTTTCCTTTCGCAACTCTGAATTGGATTCTATACAAGTCTGAGGGAGAACAGACCCCTTTGGGAACCGGCAGAGGGAGCGGACTACCAAATCCTTTGATATCCTTTTATTACTGTGTGTATACCTACCATAGCAACCTCAACCCTAAATAGCCCAATAACAACAAAGGAATTTAGGAAGGTGATAAAAAATATGCTTCAAAACAGGTACTATAAAACCTCGCTACGCTATTAACACCTTACCTTACAAGAGCCTTAAATGCAGCAGCAACTACAGGGAAGTTTCCTCAAGTGTTGAAATCATACATTTCGACAATCCCCAAGCCAGGGAAAGATAGCACTAAATGCCCCAACTACCCCCGATATCTTTATTAAAAATATATGCATCTATTTTAGCAGACCAGATTCAGACAGTACTACCACACTTAGTCTGTAACGACCAGACAGGATTTGTTAAACACTACAATACTAGAGGGCTTATTACATTGATACATCAGCTACATAAAGATAACATACCATTTATGGTATTGCCATTGAATGCCGAAAAGGGGTTTGATCGGGTAAATTGGTTATATCTAAAATTAGTCCCAGAGTCATTCAAATTCCTTCTTCACTAATAACTGCCATTATGGCCCTCTACTCTGACCGCTCAAGTGAATGGTTTCCTGTCAACCCCCTTTTCCTTATCAAATGGAACCAGGCAAGGGTGCCCACTCTCACCTCTTATCTACATTTTAAGTATTGAACCATTAGCCTATGCAATTAGGAGCGCACAAAAGATTAGAGGGATAACACTAGGCCCACAAGAGCATAAAATTCTATTGTTTGCTGATGATATTGCACTGACAATAACTAACCCTGAAGTTGCCTTACAGGAGATGTTTGAATTGATTGGACATTTTGGCAAACTGTCATACTATAAACTCAATATTACCGAAAAGCAAGCAATGCCGGTTTGTATGCCAATATCGGATACCAATAAGCTGAAAAAGGAATACGACCTGGACTTCCAAACCACAGCAATCAGTTATCTGGGAAGCAAAATAACAGCAGATTCGAACAATCTTTATCAACAGAATTACACCACAATACTTAAAGATACTCAAACAACTTTACAGACATGGAAAACTTCATATGAATCCGGAATTGGCATAATTAATGCTGCGAAAATGCTGATTTTACCAAAAATTCTATACAAATTTAGGACTTTACCCATTCCACTAGACAACTCCTTCTTTAAGCAACTCCAAAGAATAATACAAGCGTTTATATGGAACCATAAGAAACCAAGACTCGCACAGGACATTATGCAAGCCCCTAAGCAAAAAGCTGGTTTGGCATGCCCGAACCTACGATTGTACTATAGGGCTACTATCCTAGACCAATTGGCCGACTGGCACTTACCTCTGGATGCTAAAAAATGGGTAGACATGGAAAAATGGATATATAAGTCTCACTTTGGACACACTGGAATATCACATATATGGACTATGGGGACACATCACCGAACACGAATGGAGCAACTGCCCTTATCAATTAAAGCAACACTGCTGACCTGGTATGTAACCAGGCAAACCGCAACCTAACCATCCCATTATCTACGCTACTACTGATCAGCATCTTGGAGGAGGGGATACAGGACTTAGATCTAGAGAAATGTCAGAAAGCGGGCATTTAAAAAATAAAAGATCTATATGACCAGGATGGACTGAAAACCTTTTCCACCCTACAAACGAAACATGATCTACCAAGTGCCCAATTCTACACTTATTTAAGGGCACAACACTATCTCCAAAGGAACAAATGGTTAGGGGCACAACAGCCGACTAGATTTGAACTTCGATGCTGGGCTCCCACAGGAAGGAAAAAGGGAACTACAATTATTTATAACTTATTACTGGACTATGATACAGGAAAACCCCTAGCAGCAATGGACAGATGGCAGGACAATCTACAAATGCCGTTAAGCAAGGACTTATGGCACCGCCTCTTTAGGCAAACATCAATATTCTCCAGAACATTAATCATCATGAACTATCCATCAAGATTATGTACAGATGACACCAGAAAAGGAACACAAAGCCTTCCCCAAATCAACAAACCTTTGCTGGAGGTGTCAGCAGGAAGTGGGCACTTTCCTGCACATATGATGGACATGTTCAATTGCAAAGAAATTTTGGGACTGTGTCAACCAACTTATAGTAGAAGTTACGAAAATACAAACCACGTTTCAGCCTGCATTAACGCTACTGGGCACTATCCAAAGAGATAGAAGCTCCAAAACAACAATTGTGCAAATACTGCTGGCGGGCAGGAGCCTACTAGCCCGGCATTGGAAAAAAAAGTACATTACCGGCAAAAAGAGAGATATAAAAGGAAATAGAGTGCATCCAACTATATGAACGAACATTTACCCAATATCAGCACGGGCTGTAAGAAAAGCATACGAGAGAAACTGTATAGAAATGTCCAAGTAGTATCAGAAATAAGACCTAGAGCAAATGTGCAAAGCTGAAATATGAATTACCGTATTAAGAACTGTTGCCAGTACTCCTCCTCCCCCTCCATCCCTTTCCTCTTCTTTCTTTCTATCCTTATCGTTCCTACAAGAAATGATATGTAAAATGCAAAAATCATAAATAAAAAATAAATGGAAACCAATAGAAAATTGTCTCAGAATATCACTCTCAACATCATCCTAAATGTTTACTCAAAGGTGAACAACCCCTTTAAGTTAACTTTTAGTATGATATATTGGTTTTCACTTTTTATTATTTGTGGTTTTAGAGACATTTAGCTTTTTATTCACCAGCTCTCCAGTTTGAAGTTTCTACAATCTGGTTGCCAGGGCCCAAATTACCCTAGCAACCATGCATTAATAGACTGGAATATGAATAGGAGTGGGCCGGAATAGAGTAATAGACACAATAACAATAAATCTGTAGCCTTCCAGAGCATTGGTTTTTAGATGGGGTCAGTGACCCCCATTTGAAAGCTGGAAAGAGTCTGAAGAATAAAAAATATAAAAATAAAAAAAATAATTAAGGCCAATTGAAAAGTTGCCTAGAATTGGCCTTTCTATAAAATATTAAAAGTTAACTTAAAGGTGAACCACCTCTTTAATATGGTGGCCCCACCCTGGGTTAGAGTCCTGCACGGAAACAATTTTTGAAACCCAGAACTGTAACCCACACCCACATTTTTACCTACCTGACCCGCAACTGCCTGATCTGCAAACTGATCCGCGACTCGCTGACCACCATAAAGCAGGAAGTGCCGTTGCTGGAAATCTGACGTGGGCTAGGAAGAAAAAAAACATTTAAAAAACATTTAAAGGAGCATGACAAGGTCAGTGGGTAGTTCATGCCAACTGCACAATCACCTGGTTATCAACTTGTCCATTAAATGGGCTGTTCACCTTTGTTAACTTTTAGTAGGTTATAGAATGGCCAATTCTACGCAACTTTTCAATTGGTCTTCATTATTTACTTTTTATTGTGTTTTTTATTTACCTTTTTTCTGATTCTGATTCAGCAAACTGGAGAGCTGCTGAAAAAAAGCTGCTGAATAAATAAAAAATGAAAACCAATTGCAAATTGTCTCAGAATATCACTCTCAACATCCTACTAACAGTTAACATTTTAGCATTTCTAGGTCGCCCAAATACTTTCTGCCTCACGTGGAATGTCAGGAGCTCTCAAACTACTGATGATGCACATTATCAGTTGAGTGGAGATCAAGCCATAGGGACCAAACTTTGACAAATTTTGCGGGGCATCCTCTACTATCGTCAGTGAGCCTAATGGCCGGAAGCAGTTAATTAACAAGATTGACCCATTGGTCCACCGTAGGCGCATTCTGCCCCATCCAGTTCATTATGATCCTTTTTTTTTTTGCATAGAATATTAGAACTCTGGCCAGGGACTTTGTTTTATTTTGTGGGAAGTAGCTATCTATTAGACTGAGCAGATACGTGTCGGGAGTGTTCAGATTTGGAAACTCCAGACTATTCTCCAGATATTGGGTAACATCTCGCCCAAATCCTCTAATTGAGGGGCATTCCCATGCCAGGTGGAGAAGGGAGAAATTCAGATCTTGGCACCTGGGACACTCCGCCTACGGACGCCCACCCATTTCTTGTAATTTTATAGGTGTGATGTACAATTGGTGAATGAACTTGAATTGTATCATTCTATCCTTGATGGAGATCAGGTCCTTGTATATAGACTCCGTTGCCTCCTCCCATTGGTCGTCATTCATAGTCGGCCATATGTGTGACCATTTTGTTTTGGCTTAATCAAAAGGTGAGGGGATTAAGACAATCAGGCCTCGGTATAGTTGAGAGGTAAGCCTCTGGGTCTGAGGGTCCCTACGTGTGAGTTCGGATGGAGGGGTCTTGAATTCCAAAGTAAGGGAACCAAATTGGGCTTGAAAGGAGTGCCTGAGTTGTAAATACCTATAAAATTGTATGGTCTGGGCTCCGCCTTCAGTTGTATATACGAAGGGAAGTTATTCTCCACCAGTAGGTCACCCAAAACCTTGATCCCTAACTGTGGCCAATAGTGAAAGTCCTGGAGACTCACAAAGTGGTGCAAGTGGGAGTTCTTCCATAGCGGCAGATATGGTGACAGAATTTGAGGGATATGACCTGAGGTTTTGCGAGCCGCAGTCCACGCTGTGGCGGATTTGACTTGCTAAAAAATAATAGTACAAATGTGGGAGTCCGAGTCCACCCTCTAGAATTGGGGCCGTAAGTTGGTTCCACGATAACCTGGGCACTTTATTGGCCCATAGAAATGGAATCAGAATGGAGTTTATTCTAAGAAAAAATATCATTTTAAACATGTTCACTCTCCCCCAAAGAGTAAGTGGCAGCTTGGACCAAATTGTTGTTGTAGTGCGGAAATGATCTACTGTATTATAGGCTCAATGTTGTCTTCAATGTAGAGGGTCGAATCCACTGATATTAAAATTTAAAAAGTATTTAATCCCTTGGGTGCAATTTGGCTGGTGGGGGTCTACATCAATTGGCATTATTACTGATTTATCCTTGTTAATGTTAAGTCCGGAAAACTTGCCAAACGTCTGGAGTGTTTCCAGGATGGCTTGTAAAGAGTCTTGATAGTCGGCCAGAAAAAGCAAAAGGTTGTCAGATTAAAGCGCCAGTTTATCCTCCAGAGTGCCGTTTTTAGCCCTTTTATGACACCCTTGCCTGGTGCCCCGCACCAATAGAAAGGGATCAGAGAGTGCCCCATTAAATGTAATCCTTTGATATAGAAGCTGGATCCAGCCAATGAAATGGGGAACAAATCCAAAGCGCCTGAGAGTTTCCCAGAGGTACATCCATTCTACTGAATCAAACGCTTTGGTGGCGTCTAAAGATACTATTATCCTGGAACCTATGTTGTCATGTTGGGTTTGTGGAGGTGTATACACCCGTCTGAGGTTAGTCAAGGTGGATTTTTCGGGTATGAACCCTGTTTGATTGGAGTGAATGATGGAGGAGATCATCTTAACCAGTCACATTGCTAGGATTTTGGCAAATATTTTGGCGTCTGTGTTGATCAGGGAGATTGGCCTATATGCATCGCATTGTTCAGGGTCCTTCCCTTCCTTATGTATCAGAATTACGATTGCAGCATGGAATGAGAGAGGAAGAGTGCCTTCCTCAATTAGGAATATTTCATGGAGGCGAAGAAGAAGGGGATTGCTTTGCATGACATACCACGCCACTGGAAATCCATCTTCTCCAGGGGTTTTACCCGTCGAGAGTGAGGCCAGGGCATCTGCTACCTCTAGTTTAGTGATTGGACTATCCAAATACAGAGCCTCCTCAGGTGTCAGGTGGAGGAATTCTATAGAGCCCAGGAATTCGGATAGTTGTTCATCAGAGTAATGAGCTGGCAAAACACTGTAAGATGTCCTGTGGGTTAGAGACCAAGGTCCCCCCCTGGAGTTCCTGACTCTCAGGATCAGGGTCTGCAAGTCCCGTAGGTTAGTAGGTCTGGCCAGCAGTTTCCCTGCCTTGTGTCCTTGATCAAACACCTTTAGATAGAGGAGTCCCTTTTTTGTTAGTTTAGTTTGAAAGTTTCCTTTGGGCCTGACTCATACACAGTTTGTTGCCTTCCGTTTGCTCAGACTTATACTTGTTTTCAGTCTCCATAAGGGCCTGTTCAGCCTCCACCACCTCTGCTTTGCTTAAAGTTTAGGCAGTCGCAACTTCCTTAATCAAAACACCCCTGGCAACAGCTTTGGATGAGTCCCTTAACAGAGCAGGAGAGGCCGTGCCTTGATTGATGGACCAATATGCAACATATTCCTCCTGGGCTTGGGGATTAGAAAACCATAACAGGTTAAGTCTCCAGTTTGCCCGTGCTATCTTGGGGCCTGGTGCCAGAATCACTGATAACGGGGAGTGGTCCGAAAATGCCCTAGGGAGGTATTCCACCGACTCGACCAGCTGTGCAAAATCAGCGGAGGCGAGAGCCATATCTATACGTGACAGTGAGCCATAACTGGGGGAATAGCAGGAGTATTCATTCTCAGCAGTGTACACCATTACAGAAAAGAAAAATTTAGCACAGAACAGAAAAAGAAACAATAAAAACATGCTTGTCCATATCGTCGCTCTGCTTATGTAGAGACTTTATAACCAGCCACTATATTGAATGGTCTCGGGATTAAACCAGGATTAAAGATAAGGTACGGAGCTGCCATCTTGGATCCGCCCCCCCCTTTAAATTAACTTTTAGTATGATATATTGATTTTCACTTTTTATTATTTGTGGTTTTAGAGTCATGTAGCTTTTTATTCAGCAGCTCTCCAGTTTGCAGTTTCCACAATCTGCATGCTAGGGTCCAAATTACCCTAGCAACCACGCATTGATTTGATTAAGAGACTGAGAATAGTGAATAGGAGAGGCCTGGATAGAAAGAGGAGTAATAAAAAGTAGCAATAACAATAAATTGTTTTTAGATGGGGAAAGCATCAGAAGAATAAGGAAAATAAAAAAAACTTTAAAAAAGAAATAATGAAGACCAATTGAAAAGTTGCTTAGAATTGTTTGCTCTATAACTTACTAAACGTTAACCTGAAGGACCCACCTTACGGTAGAGTACCCGCACCCACATTTTTACCTACCTGACCCGCAACTGCCTGATCTGCAAACTGATCCGCGACACGCTGACCACCATAAAGCATGATGCCTAGCCCATCAGAAGTGGGCTAGGCAGAAAAAAAACATTTTTAAAGGAATAAAACTTGACCTGCAAACCCTCACACCCCTCAACCTGCATCTGAAAGTCCTTCCTACAACCTACAGGTTCGCTGTTTTTTGGGGGGTACCCAACACCCTGCAGGGCTCTACCCTGGGGTACTCAGACTCTTAGGACTGCCCTGCCTGGGAGCACAGGGAAAATGGCACCAATCAGCTCTCCAACACTTGGATGCTCCATGGGGGTAACAGATTAGGAGACTGATATATTTTTTTGTACCAATTTGAATATTTTTTCCCGGTGTCCCGCCAGCCCATTCCGACACTGCCCCATGCCAGTTTTCAAATGGGGGTCACTGACCCCATCTAAAAACAAATGCTCAGTAAAGCTACAAATGATCTGTTATTGCTTTTTTATTACTCTTTCTATTCAGCCCCTCCCCTATTCATATCCCAGTCTCTTATTCAAATAAGTATTTTGGACCCTAGCAACCATATAACTCAAAAACCACAAATAAAAAATGAAAACAAATTACAAATTATCTCAGAATATCACTCTCAACATCATACTAAAAGTTAACTCAAAGGTGAACAACCCCTTTTAGTTAACTTTTAGTATGATATATATGTTTTCATTTTTTATTATTTATGGTTTTTGAGTTATTTAGCTTTTTATTCAACAGCTCTCCAGTTTGCAGTTTCCAAAATCTGGTTGCTACGGTCCATATTCCCCTAGCAACCACACATTGACTTGAATAAAAGACTGGAGTATGAAAGGCAGAGGCCTAAATAGAAAGAGGAGTAATAAAAAGTTGCAATAATAAATTTGTAGCCTTACAGAGCATTTGTTTTTAGATGGGGTCAGTGACCCCCATTTGAAATCTGGAAAGAGTTAGAAGAAGAAGGCAAATAATAAAAAAATCTATAAAAAAATAAATAACGAAGACCAAAAGTTGCTTAGAATCAGCCATTCTATGAAATACTAAAAGTTAACTTAAAGGACTTAAAGGAGACGCACAATCACACTGGCCAGTCAGGGAAAGCGCAGATTGTGAGCGGCCTGAGCTGGGTAGCGCTGCGTGCAGAGAACTCAAGCTGAGCAATGGGTAAGGGCAACTGGTGGAGGTGGGAAGTGGTATAAACCCCACAGAGCTGTCAGGCAGAGGGAATATTCTTGGTGCCAGAATAGCCGTCTTTCTCTGATCTGATCCGTAGCCGGATGGCATTGGGCAGGGGCCTGCCATTCACAAACACGCCGTCCAGCTCGTTCACTTCCCCGAAGGCAGGCTCTGCAGAGAAACACGGCTCCCTTTACTGCTCCATACAGTGTGATTGCGCATCTCCGCAGCAGCAGGCAGAAGGAATCTTCTCGGTGCCAGGGTAGCCATGTTTCTCTGATCCGGAAACAATGCATTTACTATAAGAGAGAGCCTAAAAATAATGCAGGGGGTTCTGGGTTTCCCTTGTGCATGGAAGGTACGCTGCTTTCTTACAGTGGGGACAGGAATAATGACACCGCGGCGGCCTTCTGAAGAGCTGGAGAAGGAGATTGACGCGCTGTCAATGAATAGCCAGGGAGGAGAAATCGAGCGCCGCAGGATGGATGGTCGCCCTTTCCGACGAGAAGGGGAAGCAGAGTTTCTGTGAGTTATTTCTTAATAAACGCTTTGCTATTTTAAATTTTAATTTGTCTTGGTGTTTTTTTTCGTTGTATACTAACGAATTTTTTTGTAAAAATATTTGATGATACTGGTCCTTTAAAGGTGAACCCGGACCTGTAACCCACACCCACATTTTTACCTACCTGACCTGCAACTGCCTGATCTGCAAACTGATCCGCGACACGCTGACCACCATAAAGCAGGAAGTGCCGTTGCTGGGAACGGGAAGTGACGTCATCATTAGTGGGCTAGGCAGGAAAAAAACTTGTCCATTAAATGGGCTGTTCACCTTTAAAGAGGTGGTTCACCTTTCAGTTAACTTTTAGTATGTTATAGAATGGCTAGTTCTACGCAACTTTTAAATTGGTCTTCATTATTTACTTTTTATTGTTTTTTTTTTATTATTAACCGTTTAATAGATGACCCCATCTAAAAACAAATGCTCCGTAAAGCTACAAAAGATCTATTATTGCTCTTTTTTTATTACTCCTCTTTCTATTCAGCCCCTCCCCTATTCATACCCCAGTGTCTTATTCAAATAAGTTAATGGTTGCTAGGGTAATTTGGAACCTAGCAACCAGATTTTGGAAACTGCAAACTGGAGAGCTGCTGAATAAAAAGCTAACTTAAACTAACTTAAAAACCACAAATGAAAAATGAAAACCAATGGCAAACTGTCTCAGAATATCACTCTCTACATCATACAGACAGTTAACTCAGAGGTGAACAACCCCTTTAAGTTAACCTTTAGTATGATATATTGGTTTTCACTTTTTATTATTTGTGATTTTAGAGCCATTTAGCTTTTTATTCAGCAGCTCTCCAGTTTGCAGTATCTGGTTGCTAGTGTCTAAATTACCCTAGCAACCACAAATTGATTTTGATTAAGAGACTGGAATATGAACTGAACGCCAGATATCAGGATGCCTTACTATCGCAGGCGAGAAAGAAAGACACCCATAGTTTCTCAGTATTTGGAGATTTCTCGGCAGAAGTCCAGCGCCAAAGAGCAAAGTTCATGGATGGGAAACGGCGCCTCCGAGACCTTAACCTGCCGTACGTGATGCTGTATCCCGCCAGACTGCGAGTTATCGTGGAGGGACAGACGCTTCTTCACCACGCCGCTCAAGCTCAGCAACTGGCTGGACACACAGAAGATCCGGGTCTGACACCTTAAGGCACGACAAGAGCAGCAGCATTTTCTCGTGACCAAAGGAAAGAGCCGCCCAACACGCAAATGAATGTACAGTGAGTAAGGCCTGTTGAATGTTTTGTTCTGTATAACTGATATCATTGCCAACAAGGCCAACCAGAACTTGATTGGACACTGAGGGGACAGTACATACCATCTATTTTATGAGTTGTCTCTTCAAAGCTATACTCACATACTAGCTGTTAACCCCATGGAACCGAGTAGGTGCACTGCTAACTTTAAAGTCTTTTACACTTGTTTATTCACCAGTTCCCAGGTGATATGTGTTTTTCAGTTTACGACCCTAAGGGGCCCAGCAAGAGTGAACTCCTCAGTTTAGCTGTGCTAGTTAGGGAGAAATTCTGCCAAAAGATGGGGACATGGGCGGAAGGGGAGGGGGCTGAAGGGGGAGGATACTTAATGGTTAAAGGACCAGTAACATCAAAACATTTTTTTTTAAAAATTCGTTAGAATACAACAAAATAAAAACACCAAGAACATTAAACTTTAAAATCACAAAAAGTCCACTTCCGCTCCTGTTCAGAAAAGGCGACAGGGCGACCATTCATTCTTCGGCACTTGATTTCTCCTCCCTGGCTATTCACTGACAGCAGCATGTGAAGAGGAACAAGGGACACTAAGCAGCAGCAGTAGCGCCTGTCTCCTGCACCGTGTCTCCCACCTCAGCGACTCGGTCCACGTTGAGCTGACTCTGCACATCGTGAGTGAGGGTGCGGCGCAACAGCAGCAGCTGCAGAGTTGGGGATGGAGGCGCCAGGGAGATGGCCTGGCCTTGGTTGAGATAAGCCATGAGCCGCCTCATCTCCTCGAGTGCCTGGGCTTGCATGAGGATGTAGTTCTTGGCCAGGAGCAGGATGGCTATCTTGGAGAGCTTGTGGACCGAGGGGCTGTGCACGTAGGGAATCACCAAGCGGAGCTCGTCCAGAGCATCATTCAGGTCGTGCATTCGCCTCCTCTCCCGGCCGTTGATGTTGAGCCGGAGAGTCCTCTGCTCCTTGGACTTCTTGCCTCCTCCGGTAGCGCATGGGGCATCCAGCTTCATTCCTGCTTGGGAGGCCATGTGCTCAGCCGATCTTAGCACCAGCTCGTAGCACCCATCGCTGTCATCATCCGGGCTCTGCTCCTCTTCCCCTCTGCTCTCTGTCACCGACACCCTGCCGCCAGCGCTCTCATCGTATTTGGCGCACATGTTGGTGGCGGCCAGAGATTCAATGGTTGTACCCAGGCCCGGACTGGCAATCTGTGGGTTCTGGCAAATGCCAGAGGGGCTGCCATAAGATGCCATAGAAAGTCACTATTTAGTGGGCTGGTGGGGAGCTCAACATGGACCGAGTCGCTGAGGTGGGAGACACGGTGCAGGATTAGTGGGTTAGCGCTGGCTCGGGTTCTCAGTCCGCATTACTCTCGCTAAGCAGCTAGTGTGCGCTGTCTTTTTCCTTTCCTGCGCGGGACCCCCCTGAACTGGCGAAGTCCAGCAGTCGGTGCCCTTAGTGCCAATCTCCCTTCTCAGTCCTTGGACTTGATACCAGTTGCTCCTGTATAACTGGTCGATGTAGAGGGCAACTCCCAGAACTAGAGCTTAGATCCTTCAGCTGCCCCGTGTATTGCAGTGGGATTATGGCCCAGACAGTAGCAGCAGCTTGGTGCCCTCTTCCTCTGCTAAAACTCTGTACTCAGGAACGGGTAGTTACACCGCAGCAGGGGTGATCTGTACAATATAGCGCTCTCTGATGCAGCAGCCGCTTCACATGTACAACATGAGAGATAGACAGGGAGCAGAAATCCAGCGCCGCACAGTGGCTGGTCGCCCTGTTGCCTTTTCTGAACTGGAACGGAAGTGGAGTTTCGGTAAGTTATTGCTTAATAAAGGCTTTGTAATTTTAAAGTTTTTATTTGTCATGGTGTTTATTTTTCGATGTATACTAACACATTTTTGATGTTACTGGTCCTTTAATAAGTTTGCATACGCATATAATTTAATGTTCAGGTACGATACATGGGAAAATCGGAATTGGTTCTACCCTGCACAACATGCTACTGAATGTATAAATGTCTAGAAAGTGTATTAGCTGCAATGTCAGGGTTTTAATAATCCCATTAAGCGCAGATTGACACTGGACTACCTCAAAAAATCAAATGCCAAAGTAATTCTACTGCAGGAAACCCATTTGGTGGGGGCACAGGCTCTGAGGTGCCCCTGGGTGGGATGGTTCTACCAAGCCCCATACTCCACACACTCTTCTGGAGTAGCAATACTAATACATAAAAGTGTACCCTTTAGATTTGAATCCATCAAAACAGACAAAAAGGGCAGATACATCTTTATACATGGCTTCCTCCAATCTCAAGAGGTGGTGCTTGCCTCTATATATGTACCTCCCCCTTACACAGATGAGTGTCTGGTGCAACTAATCCAATTTATAGCACAGTTCCCCCATGCTGCCGTAGTAGCTATAGGAGACTATAATGTCCTTATAGACCCCAGCATGGATAAGCTGCGTAGAGATAGTAGGACAGTCTCGACCCCCGCACACAAACTATTACAGAGGCGGCTGGCCTAGTGGAAGCATGGAGACATTACCACCAGGGAGTAAGGCAATACTCATGCTTCTCCACCTCACATATGATTCTGTCACGAATAGATCATGCCTTTCTGAGCCAAAGAGCGCTCACATCAGTTAAGACTATTAAATACCTGCCGAGAGGCATCTCAGACTACGCCCCATTGGAATTAGAATTGAGGCTAGAGCCCCAGCAAAGCAGACCCAGATGGTCTCTTAATCCTCTCTGGTTGCACCTACTTAAAAATCAGGATAGAGTAGAAGAAACCATTACAGACCTTTTAGGGGCCATTGAGGATTCAGACGACCACCTCAATGGGTGGGAGGCACTGAAAGGGCATCTCCGTGAGTTCATTCATGTAGAAATCAATGCCTACAAGGGTCAATACGCCATTAGGCAACAACAGCTAGAACAGAAGTAATTAGGATAGAAACACAAGTCGCAATACATCCCACAAATCAAGGATTTGAGGAACTGAAATCAGCGCAAGAGGCGGTTGCAGACTATATGACTGAAAAGGCAAAGCAACAGTACCTTTTCTCCAAAGTAAATATTCTCGAGCATGGAGAAAAAGCAGGGAAAATGCTAGCCCACTTGTCCAGACAATACTCAACACCCCCTGCTATCGGCCTCCTAAAAGACACAAATGGGAATCCAACGGCAGATCCGTTGGAAATACAAAATATTCTAAAGGGCTTCTACTCCAAGCTGTACTCGTCCACCCTAGCCCCCGCAGATATGCCAGGAGTAGAAGCATTCCTTAACTCAATGCAGCTTCCCCAACTAATTCCTGAGTATCGAGGGTACCTGGAGTCAAGTATATCCCTAATTGAGGTGCAAGAGGCAATTGATTCTTTCCCTAATGGGATAGCTGCAAGTGTTGATGGATTGCCCATAGAGCCCTGTATAAGGTCTGGAGTACATTAATTTCCAAAAACCTGTCCCCTATCCAAGCACTCCTCATGGTGCCTGTCAAAGCTAACAGGACTAACCTCAACCCCATTTTAGGGAATGTCAAGTGGGTCTTATCCAAGATTACCCATCTAATGGGAATTTCAAATGTTGACCCGTCTACCCCGCTATGGGGAAACGCCAACCTGGGCGGAGTGGTGGAGCTAAAGCCCCCAGAAGGTTGGTTAGACAAAGGGGTACGCAAAATAGATGATGTATGGCGACATGACAAACCCCTTGCATTCTCTGAACTTGAGCTGGGAGGGCCATAACCTCATCCCATTGGTTATTCTATATGAGGCTCAGGTTAAAGCTAACAAAGTGGTACAAAGAGAAGCCCCGGGAAATAGCTGGGCACCCAGTCATTGCACTAATAAATACAGAAAAAACCCAGGGCATAATTTCAAGGGTGTACAAACTGATCTGTAAGTAACGACACAAGGATAAAGGTTAAAATGCAGAGAGCAATGGGAAAGGGATCTTGGAGTCCTTACTGATACGCAGTTGGCTGCGCTTAAAGCCCCGTCTCAAGTGTCCTTCATTCCTAGGCACAGAATATTACAGCTGTACCCCCTACATAGGACCTACTACACGAGGAGCAGACTAATGTTCCCCAATCTCTCACCACAATGTCTTAGATGCAAACAAGCAGTGGGGGATCTACTACATACCCTTTGGAGTTGCCCCAAGCTTCAGGCATACTGGAGCGAGACACTGGAGATCCTAGAGGAAGTAACGGGGAGGGATAACCTAAGTGACCCTAAACTATGCGTATTAAATATACAGTCAGATACTATTGTGGACTCTCAAGGGGCTCTATTCCTAAGTAAAGCTCTATTTCAAGTGCGTAGAATCATTACCCTTAACTGGAAAGCGGAGGCCCCGCCAGTAGTAGCACATTGGATAAGTGAGGTGTCTAATCTGGCCAACACAGAGTTCATGTTAGCCAAATATAAGGGCTGTCTGGATAAGTTCCATAGGATATGGGACCCCTGGCTAAGGAAATACCCCCCGCAGAGGTACTGGAGCTGTGATTATTTGTAAAATAAACTCTGTCAGGGTAAAGTATAGTGTGACCAGACATAAGTAGATATTAGCTAGAACTGGATCATTATTGTCTCCTGTAATGGAATATTGTTGTCAAGCTCATACGTATATCCTACTGAATGTGATGTATAAATTTGCTTATGTTCAATAAAACTTACCTGAACAAAATAAAAGTTAACTCAAAGGTGAACAACCCCTTTAAGTTAACTTTTAGTATGATATTTTGGTTTCCATTTTTTATTTTTCATGGTTTTTGAGTTATATAGCTTTTTATTCAGCAGCTCTCCAGTTTGCAGTTTCCAATATCTGGTTGCTAGGGTTTAAATTACCCTAGCAACCATGAATTGACTTGAATAAAAGACTGCAATATGAAAGGCAGAGGCCTAAATAGAAAGATGAGCAATAAAAAGTAGGAATAACAATAATTTGTAGCCTTACTGAGCATTGGTTTTAGATGGAGTCAATGACCCCCATTTGAAATGTGTAAAAAGTCAGAAGAAGGCAAATATTAAAAAAAACGATGAAAAATAAATAACGAAGACCAAAAGTTGCTTAGAATCGCCTATTCTATAAAATACTAAAAGTTAACTCAAAGGTGAACCACAACTTTATTATGGTGGCCCCACCCTGGGGAAGAGTCCTGCGTGGAAACAATTTTTAATACCAAGACCTGTAACCCACACCCACATTTTTACCTACCTGACCCGCAACTGCATGATCTGCAAACTGATCCGTGACACGCTGACCACCATAAAGCAGGAAGTGCCGTTGCTGGAAACGGGAAGTGATGTCATCATTAGTGGGCTAGGCAGAAAAAAACAACATTTTTAATTACTTTTAAAGGAATAAAACTTGATAAGATCCACAACTTGACCTGCAAACCTCAGACCCCCAAACTGCATCTGAAAGTCCTTCCTACATCCTACAGGTTCTCTGTTTTTTGGGGGTACCCAACACCCTACAGGGCTCTACCCTGGGGTATTCAGACTCTTAGGACTGCCCTGCCTGGGAGCACAGGGAAAATGGCACCAATCAGCTCTCCAACACTCAGATGCTCCATTGGGGTAAAAGGCGGATAAATTATAGTCCCTCGTGCCTAGTGTGTTATAGTTGACAAACAAACCCATTTATTGTGGAGGAGAAAACGTGTCTTTGCTGATAGAAGTGAATCCTCGTCAGTCTGCTCTATGGATTCCCATTCAATAATCACACGCAATAACGTGGAAATAATTATTCTGCCGGGAGATTCTAATGAGCTTTTAGTCTTCTATCCGTGCAAACGTTGCTCAGAGACGCGTTGTGGTTTCCGATGGTGTGTGTGTGGCAAGGTTGTGTTGGGTTCTTATCTGAGGTTCCCAGACTGTAGAGCTTGACACCCTTGGGGGCAGTGACAGATGAAAGCCTGAAGGGTAGCTAGGGTGAGATTTGGGGAGAAAGCATATTTGTTCTCCTAGGTACCCCTGAATGCCAAGTTTGAAGGCCAGTTAAGATAACATGTTGGGTGTCTTTTTTCATAAATATCACTGAAAGATCATCTTGAAGGCCAAGTAGGTGAAGCCTTTTGGTGGATGTCTATTTTCTGTCCTACATACCCTGAAAGACAATTATGAAGGCCAGTTAGGGTAAGATTTAGGCTAAGCGTTACTGACCTAGTTACCCCTGAAAAGCCACCTTGAAAGGCCATTTCAGTGAGATTTGGGGTGAAGTTATCTGATGTCCTAGATATTCTACGTACTATGGGGGAAAATCACTAACGGGCGAAAATTCGCCAGCGACGGCTTCATCGCCTTCGCCATACTTCGCCAGGCGCAACTTCACACAGACAACAATAATTCACCAAGTTGCGAAGTTTCGTTGCCACCGCCAAACACTTGCGAAGTTGCGCTGTTACTACGGCAGGCATAGCGAAGTTGCACTAGCGTTATTGCATATGGCGAGAAGTTAAATTTCAATGGACGTATATGTTGCAGCAAATACATTACACTACAGAAGACCAGGGAACCTTAAGAAATAAAATAAAGTTGTTATATTGCCCTACACATGAGCCCACAGTATAGTTTATGTGCCATATGTAAGGCCCGGACTGACAATCTGTTGGTTCTGGCAAATGCCAGAGGGGCTGCTGTAAGTTGCCATAGACAGTCACTATTTAGTGGGCTGATGGGGGGCTGCTTGGGCCTCTGTGTACTTGGAATGCCAGGGCCTATTGTGAATCTCAGTCCGGACCTGGTAAGGAAATGTAGGGGGAAAGGAGGGTACCAAAGAAAATGTACAATCTCTTTTAGCCTATCACCCTGTAAAAAGGAAAAGACGCCAATGTTTTTTGGGACTTTTCAACTTTTTTTTGGACCAAGTCCTATCTACTCTATTGCACTTCGCCTGGTCTGAGGTGGCGAAGGCAAGTCTGGTGATAGAGTTAACGTTCAGTAAAAACATAAACTCGTAGCGTAGTAACGCTCTCTCGCCAGAGCGAAAACACACCTGCCGTTAGAGTGCGAAGTTGCGCTAGAGTCCATCTCCTAATTATGCCGGTGCCCATTAGTAAATTGGCGAAGTGCCAAAATGACGTCACGCTGGCGAATTTTCTCCAGCATTAGCCACTTTGCCCTTTAGTAAATTTGCCCCTATGGCTTAATAGCGGATGATTTCTTATATCGTAGATAACTCTGAAAGACCATCATGAAGGCCAATTAGGGGAAAATGTGGGTCAAGTGTCTGTTTGATGTCCTAGATACCCCTGAAACATCATCTTGAAGGCCATCGGGGGCCAGTTAGTGTGAGATTTGGGAAGAATGCCCAGGATACAAAACTACCTTGATGGTTTGTTAGGGTGGAATTTGGGGTCTAATGTTTGAAACCATGGCTGATAGACATTGATATTTCCTACATCTGAACTAAAGGGAGGGGGGCTGAACAAAAGCTGGACCTCCTACTACAGGATCTATCTTTTTATCTCCCTCTCTCTATCTGTCTGTATCCACCATTCACCAGTCTACTTCTATCTATGCATCTCATATGATCTCTCTCTCAATGTATCTGTCTCAATCTCTCCATATACAATTCATTGATTTCCTTTAAGTTATATAAATAGAATAAATTTGAACAAACAATAATAAGATAACGAATATAATTCTAACCCATCTCTTGCTTGAACGTTCTGTACACCCAAAGCCCGGCCAGCGGCACCCAAGGTCATTGCTGTGAAGGTGCAATTGTCACGGGGGCCTATCGGCTCTCAGCGGGGAAAGTCCGGACCTAGGAGGAAACTTCTGGTTAAAGTCCAAGATCGCGGTACAGAAGGGATCAAGAATAAACGTAGTCAAGATACAGGCAATAGTTCAAAAGGCTGGCGGCAATAATCAAAACAGAAAAATCCAATAATCAGCAATCACAGGAAAATAGAAACAGCCAGGAATGAAGTAGCCAAATCCTACAATCGGGCATTAAACCCGTGACCTTGGTGTCCTTTCATTTAGAATTTTGGCACCAGACACATCATCACGCATCTGCACACCGGCGTCACTAGGCTGTTGTCCACGTGGTGGCTATGGGTGCCGTCATCTTGGAAGCGGTGCTGTAGAGGAACGGTGAGCCCTGACAGCAATGCCCTCTCAGTGGGAGGCCATAAGTACCCACTTCTCTCTCTCTCGGCAGCCCTATCTCTAACCCCCTTTTACTCTCGCCTGATTGCTTTCCATTAAGGGCGACAAATTTTTATTTGTGTGATTCCTCTTCATGCTGTATTAGCTTAAGGGGGTCAAGTACTTTCCCCTCAAACCTTACTCTCCCCTCATACAATACTCTTCCATCATAGAATACTCTCCCCTCATACAGTACTCTCCGTTCATTCAGTACTCTCCGTTCATTCAGTACTCTCCCCTCATCTGTACTCTTCCATCATACATTACTCTCCCCTCAACGCGTCGGGCAGGGTTGACAGGTCTAATTATAAACCACCAGCAACCCTGGCGTTGGCATTTGGATTCTCGGATCACACGGTAAACACACAATATCCTACACTTTAATACACAGTACTCTCCCCTCGTACTGCACTCTCCCCTCATCTGTACTCTTCCCTCATACAATACTCTCCCCTCATACAGTACTCTTTCCTCATAAAGTACTCTCCCCTCGTACTGCACTCTCCCCTCATACAGTACTTTCCCCTTATACAGTACTCTTCCATCATACATTACTCTTCCCTCAATGCAGGGTTGCCAGATCTAATTTTAAACTACCAGCCTGGCAACCCTGACGTTGATATTTGAATTCTCGCATACATTGTAAACACACAATATCCTACACTTTATTATAAAGAATAGGTGGGATACATAAACTACTTAAGCGCCTAGTCTACAATCGACTAACCTCATTTCTCTCTGACAATAACCTGCTGGACCCCCTACAATCTGGTTTTAAGCCACAACACGCCACTGAAACTGCCCTGACTCGACTAACTAATGACCTTTTAACCGCTAAAGCCAACAATCATTTCTCACTACTAATACTACTTGATCTCTCAGCTGCATCTGACACTGTAGATCACCCTCTCCTCCTCCAGTCCCTCCATTCGTTTGGCCTTCGTGACACAGCCCTGTCCTTGTTCTCTTCTTACTTTACTTATCGTTACTTCAGTGTCTCCTACAACGGAGTAGCAACTTCTCCCCTACCTCTTTCTGTTGGGGATCCTCAAGGCTCTGTCCAGGGACCATTACTATTCTCCCTCTATACTTCCTCCCTCGGCAAATTAATCAACTCGAATGGTTTCCACTACCACCTCTATGCTGATGATACTCAGATCTATCTCTCATCTCCTGATCTCAACCCAGAACTCCTAACTCGCATCTCTTCCTGCCTATCTCTACCTGGATGTCACAACGCTGCCTTAAATTAAACCTCTCTAAAACTGAAATGGTTCTCTTTCCTCCAACTAACACCAGTAACATCCCAAAGGATCCATCATAGCTAACAATTCCACTATCACCCGGTCTCCCCAGGCCTTGGGGTTATCCTAGATTCTGCCCTGTCATTCACTCCTCATATCCAGTCACTTATTAAATCATGTCCAAACATAAAAACATATCCAAAATACGATCATTCATCACCCAAGATGCTGCCAAAATTCTTGTTCACTCTCTCGTCATATCACGTCTAGACTACGGTAACTCTTTTAATTGGCCTTCTCCTCCAGAGACTGTCACCTCTCCAGTCCATAATGAACACTGCTGCGAGGCTCATACACCTCAGCAACCGCTCCTCCTCTGCCTCGCCTTCTGTCAATCCCTGCACTGGCATCCGCTACCTTTCAGAATCAAATTCAAATTAATGACCCTGACTTCAAAGCACTTCATAACTCTGCCCCACCCTACATCTCTCAACTCATCTCTATATACTCACCAACCACTTACTACGCTCCTCTACTGACCTGCTACTCAACTCTTCTCTCATTACCTCCTCACATGCTCGCATTCAAGACTTTGCAAGGGCTGCACCCCTCCTCTGGAACTCTCTCCCACGATCTGTCCGACTTTCTCCCAACTTTTCTGCTTTTAAGAAATCTCTTAAAACGCACTTCTTTCGAGAAGCCTCCCCTCACTCTGCTTAACTACCAAATGCAACACCACATACAGTACCACATTTCTCACCCACTTAATTTGATCTAGCCCACTCCCACGACTTGTGTATTACTCCCTCCCTTTAGAGTGTAAGCTCTTTTGCATAGGGCCTTCCTCACCTTTTGTACCTGTATTGATTGTGATGTATGTAACTCCATATGTTCTATGTATATAATTCATGTGATTTAGTTGTATAATCACATTTACTTTACAGTGCTACACAATTTGTTGGCGCTATATAAATACATGTTAATAATAATAAAATAATAATAATACAGCAGAAACATGGGAGTTAGTCAGGAATGGGACAACCCCGTTACCTGAAGCCCCAATGCTCCTTCTGATGATGTCAGTTGAAAATCGATAGTGATGTCAGAGTGTTGGAAATGCAGGTTACAGACTAACGTTTCAGCCCAACGAGGCCTTTCTCAAAGTGCTAACATAGTATTAAAACGAGCCTTATATCTATGTACTGGCGGGAAAAACAGCAGTCACAACTATGACGTGAGAACTAAGCAACTGCCTATTAAATCCATCACATTAAGTACATAAATAGTGTAAACCATGTCATTAAGATGTATGCATCAGTCAGTCTGTTGTGTTATCACCTTACACACTTCAGCATACTCACATACTTGATTATCAATAAAAGGGTTAAAAACAAACCATTAAGTAACACTATGTAGTTGATTGTTAACCGAAGTGAACATAATGTGTTACAAATGTTACTAATGTGACTTCCTTTGAATATGATATTATCAGCCTCCCTGTCCATGTCCCAGCTCCTACTCAATTCCCTATATACACCCCAATAAAACTATTGATGCTTTTGATCAGCAGCTATTAAGCTCCATCACTGCACTCTTAAGTTATATACCTTATGGCATCTAATTATCTACATCCCATGCTGTTGCTGAACTACACATCCCATGCTGTTGTTAAACGACACATTTAATATATAAGCTAAAGTTGGTATTTAAACTTACTGTGAGGCTGGTTTACACTATTTATGTACTTAATGTGATGTATTCAATAGGCAGTCGCTTAGTTCTCACGTCATAGTTGTGACTGCTGTTTTTCCAGCCAGTACATAGATATAAGGCTCGTTTTAATACTATGTTAGCACTTTGAGAAAGGCCTTGTTGGGCCGAAACGTTAGTCTGTAACCTGCATTAAAGCTATCTATAATCGTTTACTCCCTGAGAGTGTGGTTCTTTTTTAGAAGATATATATATATATATATATATATATATATATATATATATCTAATTATCTACATCCCATGCTATATAAGCTATATATATATATATATATATATATATATATATATATATATATATATATATATATATATATATATATATGAAATTAAGCACCTAATCTGTTATATAAGAGCGATTATATCGCAAGGTAGAAAACTTCTAATGAACAGGAGATGTAGTAACAATTTGTAACTTATGAACTTGCAACTTGTGAACTTTATGATACATTTAACTAATATGAAGTCGTGTAGTGATGTGCGGGTCGGGTTTTTCTCCGCGCCCGCCTGAGCCTGACTTCTGACTTCCCTTTATAGACCCAACCCGCTGATGATGTCACAAAAGGGCGGGGTGAGCAGGCGCAGGGGATATAAAGCCAGAAGCCGGCAGTTGAAGTTGAGGATCGGGGTCGGCCTGTACCGGGTCCAGCAGGTATTGGGCCGGCACGCATATCACTACTATGAAGTCTAGATTGTTTTTTAACCATTTTTTCAATGTATTGATAATTGCCATGTTAATTGATAGAATAGAAAATAGAACAGAAAATACCGCTCTGACTCACCGCTAGCCTTCTTTGCAATACAGGCGGCCCATGGATCTGTCTCTGGGCGCTGGATTCTCTTGGCGTCCCACGCCTCACTGAATAGGAAGAAGAAAAGACAACGTTTCTGCTCACTGGAGTGCTTTAAAATAAAAAAATCTTTATTGTTTCATAATAACGGACATGCTAATGATTAAGGCCGTCTGTGCCCGAAACGCGTCAAGCTAGACGTGCTGTGTGCCCATTACTATGGATCAATAAAGATTTTGGATTTTAAAGCACTCTGGTGTGCGGAAACTTGGCCTATGTTAATTGATATGACAAGTTCCTTGGGAGGGGTTTTCTCTTGGGTATAAGACACATGGTGGTATAATGGATACTGAGGTCTCTGAGAAGTACGTTGTTGCGAAATGCGTTAGACCTTGGATGCTGATTTTTAACCAAAAGAAATAATAAAGATGGATGTTTTTTTTAAACCGATGCTGAATTGAGCGATCCTTAACCTTCGGAGTGCGCTGCAACACTTTTTTTTTTCCAACACTTGGTGAAATTGTTTCCCTTAGCGACAGACTTGGGGCAGCAGCCCCCGAGTCAGACCACAAATCGGCTAAGCCAATCCATATATTTTACCTGTAAATGAGTGTCGGGATGGCCTGTGTGCGGGGGATTAACTTGAAATCATAAGTGTAGGGCTCAGGCCAAGAGCACCCGGGCCACGTGGATTGAACAGTGAGCGACTATAGAACCCAAAGGCTTAATTATAGTTGGATTGGTGGGAGTTTAATAGACAAAGAGGATATAGCCGCTACGGGTGCTGGATATATGTATATATAATTTGTGTGCTATGAACAACAGCAGCAGCACTGATTGGAACCCTGGCTGATGAATGAATGGATCCAACAGACTCAATAGGCCACACATACAAAGCAATACTCAGTGTACTTAATAGGCTGTGTATGTACTGCACATCTAATTAGAAATAAATGCCATATAAACCTCACTCATCAAAAGGGGACACTTCCCCTTTAAGAGTAGGGAACAGAGGTGACTTCACCCAGGCGTTGTGACAGTTGGTTCAGTCCGTTGGTTGGCCCTGTGGTGAGAGGTAAGTGGACTTTCCCTCTGGGAGATTTATTGCCAAAAAACTTTATTTTAGTGCAAAAAGAGGCAGGAATTTGGGCAATGTTTTTCCCCCGGACTAGTAGGTGTTGCACCTCTCACTGATTTTAGTGAATTTAGAGAATTTTTCCCTAAAATGTGCTTGGGAGGAGCCTTTAATCTTAGTGCTGGTTGGGAGACACAGACCAGGATTTGGCAGTTATACAGGACTGTCAGCAAATATTCACATTTATTAATGAAGGGAACATTTGGGGACCCCTGTACCTCACCATAAGCTGCTTAATTTGTGTTCCCAGTACTGACAGGCTCCTTAGAGATTTGCCCCTCTGCCCCCTGGTATCTGCCCCCAGCCCTGCTCTTATGTACCAACATTGTAGCTAAATACATGTTCCCTTTATCCAAGTCTGGAACTAGGGGTGGGAAGCAGAGGCACGTGCCATGGGGACAGTAGGGGGTGATAGTAAATGAGCGGGAGGGACATACAGCAGGTCCCATAGAAGAGAGGTGACTTTACCCATAGGGATTTGACAGTTGGTTTTGTCCGTTGGTTGGCTCTGGGTTAAGTGTATATTCTCTCCAAGACATTTTTTTGCCAAATATCCCTTAAATTAGTGAAAAATTAGATAGTTGGTGCCCCCCAGTCTGTAACTAGGGGTGGAAAGCAGAGGCACGAGCCATGGGGACAGTAGGGGGTGATAGTAAATGAGTGGGAGGAACAGCAGGTTCCACAGAAGAGAGGTGACTTTACCAATAGGGATTTGACAGTTGGTTTAGTCCGTTGGTTGGCTCTGGGTTAAGTGTATATTCTCTCTGGGGTTATTTGACAAATAACATTTACTACAATAAAAAAAAAAGGGACCAGGACCTGACAAAGCTCAAGTTTAGGGGACAATAGATCTCTACCTTCCTCTGTATTATATAGGAAATATTAAGCACTAAATTCATTAACTTGCCTTTTTATTCTCTTTTCTATACAGATTGCTACAGAGCTTTTCCTGCTTTTTTTGGACTGATTTTGCTGCTACACCTGCCTGATAACACCTGGGTTTATTTTTGGCTTCTCCATTGTTCAGTCACATCCATCTTCATCTGAACAGTGTAAGAGAGAGCCAGGGGTTCCTTAGGGAGACCCCCTTGGGGTGCCCCGGCCTTGTGCCGCCCCCTATTTTTTTTAACATCAGAGAAGCTTCTTGAAGAGGTAAATCTTGCAAATTCAACTGATTCAGCACATGATTTCTTCTTCAGCAAATCTGCCCTAAATTCACTTGAGGGGGGTCCCACGTGGCTTTGTGCATATGAGCCCATACGGTTACTGTATATGGGATTTATAAGAAGCCAATCCATCGCTATCAGCAGCATTAATAATACAAATAGGGGAATATACAGAAGGAAATAATTGCCTTTAACTTTACTTTTAGTATGTTATAGGATGGCTAACTCTTAGCAACTTTTCAATTGGTCTTCAATAAGTTGTTTTATAGCTGCTGAATAAAAAGCTAATTAATGCAAAAACCCCACAAATTATAAAAAATGAAACCCAAGTGCAAATTGTCTCAGAATATCACTCTCTATATCATACCAAACGTTTATTTAAAGGTGAACAAACCCTTTAACCGTGACTTCATTTTGCCTGATTGTGTCCATTTGTCCCTTTAGGTTTTCGACGATGGAGGAGATAACAATCAAGACATCTCTCCTGGTAATGCCTCAGTGTAAAATAAATCCTCTCTCATCTGAACTGCTGTTTCCCTTTCACTCTTCTATATAAGCTCTCCTTAAGCAGCTGTCTGTCTGTCTGTCTGCACTGCTTCCTTTTATACATACAGGTGGGAGCTGCCATACCATTTGCCTCTGTGCGAGTAGAACTGACATCCAGGAAAAACAACCACTACGTTTATTTCCTTTTTTCAGAATAAAATCTCCTTATTCCTGCAATGTTTGCCCTATAGAAACCCCAAACCCTTTTCTGTCTCTATTCTCCTCAGATTCAGACTGACTGTGAGCAGCATTTAGAGCCATTTAGTATTCTGTCCCTAATGCTCTTTCCTTTCACTTACAGACGCTGTACGTCGTCCTGGAGGACTTCAGGGAGGAAGACACCGACTTTAAGGCCCTTGCCTCTTATTACGGTAAAATCCTATTTTATTTATCAGTTCCTACGTTTTATTATATGTGAATTCCTTTCCCCCTTTAGCTCAGTATTTAACATAAATGTGTTTTTCCCACAGAACATCACTACCGGGTCCACTACGGCAGGAACGTCGTCCTGTAAGTAAAACATAAATGCTCTTATTACATGTTGGGAATCATTTGCTATTGCCCCAGGGGTAAGTGCAAGGGCAATAAGGCTGGAAAATGTTTTTATTAACGCTCAGTGATATTTTTCTTTTTCAGAGAGGACTTTATTCTTCGATATTTCAGCGACCCGAGGACGACGCACAGAGACAACATTTATGAGTACTGGGTGTTGATCCATTATCTGGTATGTAATGCAGAATAGATGTCTAGATAAATAGAGAATAAATTATATTAGATTGCCAGCTCTTGTGTAACACTGCAACTTTCTTTATGTTACAGGAAGTGCTCGAGAGGGAGTGTGTCGCCCTCTACAGTGAGGAGTTGCTGCCTCCTGTAAGTGTCACTATTATTATTATTATAGGAGAGGTTATTATTCACTGTGTGTCTCTATAATAATTATATTATTAACATTGACTCTCTCCTTCCGCAGGAAGCATCATCGGAACGCTGGAGATGGGGGCAGCATTTCGAGTATCTGCGGCTGCAGAATGTAAGTTCCCCCATCACATGGGAATCCCACACCCTCACTGCCCTCAGTGTATAAAGGTACTATTAGCAGTACATATACAGACATAATCATAACTGTCTCCTTTCTTTCCCCTTTGCTCCTATCCTTGTGCCTCCCCTGCACCCGCAGACTATCCAATGGCACCTTCACCAGCTTGCCATGACGCTCTGGGAGAGGGAGCAGAAGCTGCAGGAGGCTGCTGGGTATGTATTTTGCACTAAACACTTTCAATTACACTTACTGCCACTTTACAATAATGACAATAACGATATTTATTTCCCTTCAAACCTAGTGAGGAACAAAAGCCAAATCCTGCAGCTGAGGGAGAGGAGGAAGAAGTTCCTGCGGTGGAGGAAGAGAAGGAAGAGGGAGCTCCTGGACAACATCGAGCTCCTGCGGAGGAGGAGGAGGAGGAGAGAGAAGAGAGAGCCTCTGGGGAACAACCAGCTCCTGCACCAGAGAAGGAGAAAGAAGAGGGAGCTCCAGAAGAACAACAAGCTCCTGCAGCAGAGAGAGAAGAGGGAGCGCCTGGAGAAAAGCAAGCTCCTGATGCTGAGGAGGACGAGAGAGAGGAGGGAGCCCCTGGAGAACAACCAGCTCCTGCAGCGGAGGAGGAGGAGAGAGAAGAGGGTGCCCCTGGGAAACAACCAGCTCCTGCAGCAGAGGAGAAGGAAGAGGGAGCTGATGGAGAACAGCAAGCTCCTGCAGCGGAGGAGGAGAAGGAGGAAGGAGCTCCTGGACAACAGCAAGCTCCTGCTGCAATAGAGAAGGAGATGGAAGAGGGAGCCCCTGGGGAACAACCAGCTCCTCCAGGGGAGGAGGAGACAGAAGAGCGAGCCCTTGAGGAACAACAAGCTCCTGCACTGGAGGAGGAGAGAGAAGAGGGAGCTCTTGAAGAACAAGCTCCTGCAGCAGAGGAGGACGAGAGAGAGGAGAGAGCCCCTGGGGAACAACAAGCTCCTGCACCGGAGGAGGAGAAAGAAGAGGAAGCAGCTAAAGAACAAGCTCCTGAGTTGGAAGAGATCATCGAAGATCCTCCGGTGGTAGAAAGGCCGACCCTCCGAAAACGGGTCAAGAAGGCCATAATGAAGAGGCTCCGCAGGGTTTGGGTAATGTATCAATTTACTGACAATTACCCTTCTTCTAGAGATACCTCATGTTGTCCAATGCAGCTCCACTTTACTTCCTGCTCTTCTGAGCATTTTCAATCAGAACAATAGAAAGGAAGTCATACACCCTGTCTGTTGAGCCCGCAGGCTGATCACTTTGAGGGCGCACCCCATAGACCAATGTTTGGCTGCCTTTAGGGTGTAAGAGGTTGCTGACAGGGATCTAAGTCTGCAGATAAAGTGTTGATTGTATAGTAGGCCAATAACAGGGGAGGCAGGTAACTCTTACAGGGCTGCTGGACATCTGGCTTAGATATCCACCTTTGGAAATGGGTTGCCACTGGGTAATGGACTGGCACCAGCTAATCAAAGAGTATAAAAGAATAAATGGCACAGGCTCAGACTGAAATTCATAAGAGGCCCTGACATTCCATGTGTAGAGAGACCCAAACAGTCCCCAAAGGCCCAACAAATAGTGCGCTCTTAAAGCAACACCGAGCCTTTAATATCATAAAGAAACAAGTGTTTGTCTTTATTCTTATCTTAACATTTTCTAAATCTTTTCTTTTCAGCATTCCACCCAAAGACTCACCTGCTGCCGCCGACCCACCACCACGGCCTAAATCCTTTCCTTCCAACCTACCTATCCCGAGAGCGTATGTCTGTGTGTGTCTGTCTGTTATGTACAGGAGGGAGAGTAGGGATTGTGTACAGGAGGGAGAGTAGGGGGTTGTGTACAGGAGGGAGAGTAGGGGGTTGTGTACAGGAGGGAGAGTAGGGGGTTGTGTACAGGAGGGAGAGTAGAGGGTTATGTACAAGAGGGAGAGTAGGGGGTTGTGTATAGGAGGGAGAGTAGGGGGTTGTGTACAGGAGGGAGAGTGGGGGTTATTTACAGGAGGGAGAGTGAGGGTTGTGTAGAGGAGGGAGAGTAGGGGGTTGTGTACAGGAGGGAGAGTAGAGGGTTGTGTATAGGAGGGAGAGTAGGGGGTTGTGTATAGGAGAAGATTGAGGGGGGGTGTATAGGTGAGGGGTGAATAGGAGGTTGGGGTGTATAGATACGGGGCGGGGGGGGTTTAGCCATGATCCAGGGTGTAGAACCGACTGCCGTTTCTAGGAGTCAGGAAGGAATTTTTACCTTCAGTGCAGATTGGCCCCCATAGCACTCTAGGGTTTTTCTCCTTCCTCTGGATCATCCACTGTTAGGGAGGCCCAAATATAAATTGCATATTAATTGTAATAAATCCTGTGCTCACCGCCAGGTTTCCCCATAAATATGTCTCTGTGTTTTTCTTTAATCCCTATGGTGAATATTGAGGGAAGGGGCTCCTGTGCCTCGTTCTACTAAAGATGACTGAGCGGTTGTGTGAGGGTAAAACTGGGTGGTGGTGCTGATACAGGGGTTTAGTTGAAGAAGGGAATGGGTTAATATCTCTGCAGGGTTAATTGATTAATATGTACATGACGGGGCTGAAAGACATAGGGACACATACTGATCTCTAATGATTGGAGGGAACTAGAATATTGCTTTACTCCATAGGCCACAATGTAACAGCATTTCCATTCAAGTCCAAGGCCCCTTTCTTAACACTGGAATTCCATCCACTTCCCACCAGCCTATTGTCACTATACCAGACATTTAGTATATGAAGGAGCTTGATATTGGCCAATGGCTAAGCTGCATTTGTTTTTTGGGTACCACTTTCTCCAGGTTATGAGACGTCCTTTTGGGGTGGGGGGTTCCTGCTAAAACGATTGAGTTAAAAACATTGGTGGCCTGGGGCCCTAAGAGTTAAAAACATTGGTGACCTGGGGCCCTAAGAGTTAAAAACATTGGTGGCCTGGGGCCCTAAGAGTTAAAAACATTGGTGGCCTGGGGCCCTTAGAGTTAAAAACATTGGTGGCCTGGGGCCCTAAGAGTTGTAAGTGGAACTGAGATAACCCCTCGGAAGTTCATGCAAATCACCTGGTTATCCACTCGTCCATTAAAGGGGTTGTTCAGCTTTCAGTTAACTTTTAGTAGGTTATAGAATGGTGAATTCTATGCAACTTTTCAATTGGTCTTCATTATTTACTTTTTATTGTTTTTCATTTACCTTTTTTTCTGATTCTTTCCAGTTTTCAAATAGGGTCACTGACCCCATCTAAAAACAAGTGCTCAGTAAAGCTACAAATGATCTATTATTGCTCTTTTTTTATTACTCCTCTTTGTATTGAGGCCTCTCCTATTCATATTCCAGTCTCTTATTCAAATAAATGAATGGTTGCTAGGGTAATTTGGAGCCGAGCAACCCGATATTGGAAACTGCAAACTGGAGAGCTGCTGAATAAAAAGCTAAATAACTCAAAAACCACAAATAAAAACCAATGGCAAATTGTCTCAGAATATCCCTCTCTACATCATATAACAGTTATCTCAAAGGTCAACAACCCCTTTAAGTTAACTTTTAGTCTGATATACTGGTTTTCACTTTTGATTATTTGTGGTTTTAGAGTCATTTAGCTTTTTATTCAGCAGGTCTACAGTTTGCAGTTCCCACAATCTGGTTGCTAGGGTCCAAATTACCTTAGCAACCATGCACTGATTTGATTAATAGACTGGAATATGAATAGGAGAGGCCTGGATAGAAAGAGGAGTAATAAAAAGTACCAATAACAATAAATTTGTAGCCTTACAGAGCATTTGTTTTTAGATGGGGTCAGTAACCCCCCATTTGATATCTGGAAAGAAGAAGGCAAATAATAAAAAAAAAAAAAAAAAAGAAATAATGAAGACCAATTGAAAAGTTGCTTCGAAATTAACTAAACGTTAACTTGAAGGTGAATCACCACTTTAATATAAGGCCCCACCTTACGGTAGAGTACCCGCACCCACACCCACATTTTTACCTACCTGACCCGCAACTGCCTGATCTGCAAACTGATCCGCGACTCGCTGACCACCATAAAGCAGGAAGTGCCGTTGCTGGAAACAGGAAGTGACGTCATCAGAAGTGGACTAGGCAGAAAAAAACATTTTTAAAAACTTAAATTTTTATTAGAATAATTCTCACATGACAGGTATACATACGGAGTGGTATAACACAGTTCCACCAGATAATAAAGCACAGGCAATCCTAGGTTAACATATTACCCAGGGGAGGAGATGAACTCCACTATGCCCACCCGTAGTGCCCACCAGTTGTTAAGGGGTGTTTACCCATTATCATCATTTCCCCGAGAGGACAAGGGCGGTGTATTTCGGTTTACCGTCCAGTACTGCCAGATAAGGGGGTTTTTGTCCAAAAGGCCTTTTTTGACCATTATTGCTTTTTCCATTGCTGCTTGATCTTTCATCACTTTATGCCATTCACGCACCAATGGGGGAGAGGAGTCCTTCCAATGCAAAGTAAGCCCCCTTCTGGCTTCAAACAGGGCTTTAGCAATAAAAGTTTTAGTATAAAAGTTCAAGTTGGTATTCAAGTCCAATGTTAGAAGACATGACCTGGCTGTGCAATTACTCCACCCAGCGATTCCTCTGGTCAACCACACACTCCCTCCCAGTAATCCTTGAGCTTTGGGCAACTCCACAGGGTATGATCCAGGGTGGCTATCTCCTCATTGCATCTCAAACATATTGGGGAATGCAGAACTTTCATTACATATAACCTCTGTACCGTATAGTAGGCTCTGTGTATTAGGTACAGCTGCAGCATACCGTGCCTCAGTCACATAGAAACCATGCTAGGTGTGGCCAGCACCCAAGACCATTGGTCATCTGTGATCACCCCTAAGTCATCTTCCCAGGCTTCCCTGGAGGGGATTATAGAGTCTCTGTGGAGAGGCTTATGCAACATTTTGTACAGGGAAGATACTTTTCTCTTTTTAGCAGGATCTACTAAGAGATCTACCACTGGGGAGTTGGCAATGGAAATGTTGTCCCTGGTGGATTGTCTTGTCAGGGCAGTACCAACCCTATGGTGCATGAGCCATTGGAATTGGGGGAGCTGCGTTGTGGCCTGCGACTCTTGCAGGGGTCTCACCCTACCAGACTCCCATAAGTCTCCTATCGTGGTGAGGTTTAGCATCTGCCAGATTTTCGGAGGGTTTATGGAGACCAGGTGCGGGAATGTATTGTTACCCCAAATGGGCGTTTGCGGGACTAGGTGGCTGAACTGAATTGTACTATGTGCCGTTCGTAGGACTTTGGCTTGCACTATGATTACTGGCGAGGATGGTTTACCAGGTTTTTTGACCAGGAGGTCTTGCCACGGGGAATCTAAGTTCCCGGTTATTGATGCTCAAAGATTGTACAGAGGTGGAGAGATATCCTGGTGTATCATAGGGGAGATATGCGTGAGTTGGGCACCTAAAAGATACACTACAAAGAGTGGTGGTAAATGGAACATTTTCTAATTGGACCAGTGTTGTTAGTGGAGTACCGCAGGGCTCTGTACTAGGTCCCTTGCTTTTCAACTTGTTTATTAATGACCTGGAGGTGGCCATTGAAAGTACTGTTTCTATTTTTGCAGATAATACTAAATTGTGCAGAACTATAGGTTCCATGCAGGATGCTGCCATTTTCATATTTGGGGTGATTTATCTTGATACTCAATAGTATGTGGGACATACAATGCCGCAGGGTGGAAGTTTTGAGGTGATCTTTGGAAATGTCACCAAATTTGCCAAATTAAGGAACGTTTTGCAGCTTGGTGCTCTGGAGTAGAAAGACATGCATATCCAATTTGGATTCATGAGAATGTGTACTTTCCGAAAATATATGGTTTTCTGGGGTCAACTTACTTTTTTCTAACTTTGCCCCCCCAAAAACTATGGAAATGTGTTGATTTTGCAGTACCTGAAATGACAGACCATATGGGGGTCATCCTTTTGGGGCCCCTATATGCCACGTGCTTGGGTACACCTATACATATTGGGCATCAAACTGTTCAGAGGACCCTAGGCTTTCATATTTGGGGTGATTTCTCTTGATACCTAAAAGTATGTGGGTAATACGATGCTGCAGGGTAGAAATTTTGAGGTGATTTTTGGAAATGTCACCAAAATCACCAAATTTAGGAATGGTTTGCGGCTTGGTACTTTGTAGTAGAAAGACATGCATACCCAATTTAGATTCGTGGCAATGTGTACTTTCCAAAAATATATGTTTTTTTTGGGTGAACTTACTTTTTTCTACATTTGCCCCCCTCAAAATGATGTACATGTGTTGATTTTGCAGTACCTGAAATGACAGACCATATGGGGGTCTTCCTTTTGGGGCCCCTATATGCCACGTGCTTGGCTACACCTATACATATTGGGCATCAACCTGTTCAGAGGACCCTAGGCTTTCATATTTGGGGTGATTTCTCTTGATACCTAAAAGTATGTGGGAAATACGATGCTGCAGGGTGGACATTTTGAGGTGATTTTTGGAAATGTCACCAAATTTAGGAATGGTTTGCGGCTTGGTACTTTGGAGTACA
Organism: Xenopus laevis; assembly: GCF_017654675.1. Classification (NCBI taxonomy): domain Eukaryota; kingdom Metazoa; phylum Chordata; class Amphibia; order Anura; family Pipidae; genus Xenopus; species Xenopus laevis. The sequence continues at coordinate 13,104,431 of NC_054375.1, forward strand.
AAGACATGCATTCCCAATTTAGATTCGTGAGAATGCATACTTTCCGAAAATATATGGTTTTCTGTGGTGAATGTACTTTTTGACCCCCCCCCCAAAACGATGTAAATGTGTTGATTTTGTAGTACCTGAAATGACAGACCATATTGGGTGTCTTCATTTTGGGGCCTCTATATGCCACATACTTGGGTACACCTATACATATTTGGCATCAAACTGTTCAGAGAACCCCAGGCTTTTCATATTTGGGGTGTTTTACATTGATACCTAATGATGTGTGGGAGATATGATGCTGTAGAGTGGAAGCTTTAAGTTAATTTTTCCAAAAATTCACCAATTTCTATAAAACATTATAACTTTAGGAAACAAGCAGCGCTTTGGAAATTTGGTAGTGTACTGCTTGTAGATTTTGATCTATACAAGTGAGAAATCTCAATAAAAGTATATATATTTGGTATTGCCGCGTTCAGGAGACATAGACCTTTCTAAATCGGCTGTGTTCTTGTACATAAAATAAATGATGTTTCTGATATTTGTGATTGTTCTTTGTGAAACATGATTTTTTTCATTTTATTAGACACTTAGAAGCCTATATTTCTTTACAGAAGTAGAATTACACCAAAATTCTTGCATATTGTGAAAAAAACAATATATTGTTTTCCTGGGTAAACTAAAAGAACCCCCAAGGAAAGGCCCTTAAAGTGAAAGAGTGCAAAATGTCTAAAAACTGCTTGGCAGTAGATGTTCGCATCTAGGACAAAACGGCTGGCAGGGAAAGGGTTAAAGATATTGTTTTACTATAATACACAGAGATAACACAATGGAACACTAGTGACATCTAGTGGTTGAATTTTATTATGACATTAAATTTATATTGTACAAAGTTTGCACCAATCACATTAATTATGTCATTAATGACGTCATCTTGGCGCTCTTTTTTGAAAGTTTTTTTGTATTTATATGACCACCCATTCACTTACAATTTATCCTTGATAAAGGCCCCAATGTGGGCCGAAACGTTGGATACACGAGTGATATGAAAAATAAAACGAATTTGAACACTTCAAAATCTGGTGTGCTGGTCCATTTTGAAGGCTACATATTTCTTTAGACCATAGAACCCACGAATGTAACAGCAGAAAGAGTGCAGGTACTATCTGAACATTTATATATATGTATATGAAAGTGTGATGCAGCTAGCAGCATAATGTCATAATGTTCTGTTCTGAGTGAGAGAGTGGAGATGAATTCTGGTAGCTCGGTGCAGAGGGGAAAGGAACTATGGCAGCGCAGAAGAGGGCTAAGACCCCAGACAAGATACTGTAGGTACATTATGCTTTCTAATATTCCACACATCCCATTCCATAGCCGTCCTCCACAGGTCCAAAAAAATAAAAACATTTTCTCAAAGAAGTTGTTCACCTTGAAAAAGACTTTTAGTGTGATGTAAAGAGTGATATGCTGAGACAAATTGCAATTGGTTTTCATTTTTTATTATTTGTGGTTTTTGAGTTATCTCGCTTTTTATTCAGCAGCTCTCCAGTTTCCAATTTCAGCCATCAGGTTGCTAGGGTCCATATTACGATAGCAACCATACATTGATTTGAATAAGAGACTGGAATATGAATAGGAGAGGGTCTGAATAGAAAGATGAGTAAGAGAAAGTAGCGATAACAATAAATTTGTAGCCTTACAAAGCATTTGTCTTTTTAGATGAGGTCAGTGACCCCAATTTGAACGCTGAAAACGCTGAAGGCAAATAATTCAAAAACTATAAAAAATTAGCCATTCTATAACATATTAAAATTTAACTTAAAGGTGAACAACTCCTTTAACCCCACCATTGCTGGTCCAACTGTTTATAACCTCCTCAATTAGCCAGCAGCAGTCAGTAACTTAACCCCACCATTGCTGGCAGAAACCTGACATCATCCGTCTCCCCAAAAGTGACCCTGGGGTGCCCCAGGACCAGGTTTGTCAGGATGAATGAAATTCAGTTATTAATCGACTGCCATGGATGTTCCCAGCTGGTTCCCAGGAACATTCCTCTGGACCATAGCCTTCCCAATCACCCAGACCTCTGGGAAAACTAGAGTCGAGGATATTTGAAATAACAAATTCCTCTTCTCCGTCCACCAAAACTGGTCGAGGAGGCAAATGCTGCTGGGAAGGAAATCTGCTGTGGATATAAGGTTTGAATAGAGATACGTGAAAGACACGATGGATCTTTAGAGAAGGAGAAAGTTCTAGGCGATAAGTCACAGGGTTTATTTGAGTCGCAATATGGAAGGGTCCCAAAAATCTGATGTTTTTTGCTGATAACCAAACATGATTGTCTGCAACATAAGTGTATTTGTCTCTTCTCTTAGAATTGGTGTTTGCAAAATTAGAAGAATGCGAAGAAATTCAAGCGTTTTCCTTAATGGAAGAAGATCTTCCTGACATGTATCCTATGTTGCTCCAGACAATGGGAGAAAACCAGGATATCATCCAGACATACTATGATAAATTAACCTGGGAGATCACGGAAGATATTGTTTACAAAAAACAGAAAAGTGGCAGGAGCATTGCATAATCGGACTGGTCTCACTAGATCAGGGGTGTCCAAACTGCGGCCCGAGGGCCACATGCGGCCCAGGATGGATATGAATGCGGCCCAGCTTGAAACTCTCAGTTCCAGAGGAAAAGTCATAATAATATAATAATAAATCTATTTAATATCCAGATGCCCCATATTCCAGTGTATAGCTCCATCTTGTTATCCAACTGGCATTGCAGTTCTTTTCTGTGTATTTTCTTTACTTTTACAAATCAAAAGTGTTTGTGTATTTCATGTGTGGCCCCCGGACAATTTTTCTTTTTCCAATGCGGCCCAGGGAAGTCAAAAGATTGGACACCCCTGCACTAGATAGTCAATAGGCCATAGTGAGTTTGAAAAAATCTGTTTTCCACTCTTCTCCAAAACAAAAGGCACCCATACACATGCAGATAGAAGATGCCGACAGATTAAGTTGGCAGCTTTTTGCCCAGTGTATGGGGCACTCCGACGGGTTTCCCCGATCAAAATATGTCCGAAAGTCCCTCCGACGGCCCGTTTTTCCTCATTATGATCCGATCATTGAGCCCTAAGGCCCACGATCAGATCAGCAGATATTGCCAACCTCAAGGTGGGAATATCAGAGAGAGATTTGCTCATTTGGTGACCCTGCCAAACGAGTGAATCTCCATATTTAGGCCAGCTTAATCGGAATTAGGTTATAGGCCCCATTTATGTCCATCTTAGTAAAGATTTAAGCTGTGCTCAGCCAATCAAGGAGTTGGAGAATAAGAGGGAGCGGATGATGATTTTTAATAGCCGTGCAATTTAATTCCCTATAGTCTGTACAGGGTCTCAAGGACCCGTCTTTTTTCTTCAAAAAAAAATTTAGAGCACCTGCAGGAGAAGATGAGGGGCAAATTAACCCTTTTTCAAAATCCTCTTGAAGTTATGTTTTTAATTCTTTATGTTCAGGTGTGGAAATATTAAATATTCTTCCATAAGGGATTTTAGTTCCTGGAAGTGATCCCATGAGCTTTATGGGGAGGCATATGATTCTACCAAAACAAACTGGGATTTTAAAGGAGAAGGAAAGTCGTTTAGCACTTGGGGGTGCCAAAGCTTAGGCACCCCCAAGTGAATGTATTTACTTACCTGAAACCCCGGGGTTATTCCAGTGAGCACCACGGAGCACTCCTCTTCCAGCTTCTTCTTTCTTCGTGCGGCTGCGCATTAGAGTGAAAAGTCGAACTTTAACTAAAAAGTCAGCTTTTTCATTCTACTGCGCATGAGTCTGTCCTGGGAAATTTGAAGAAAGAAGAAGCTGGAAGAGAAGTGCTCCGTGGTGCTCACTAGAATAACCCCAGGCCGGTGCAGTTTTCTGCTGATAGGAGCACCGGCCCGGAGTTTCAGGTAAGTACCCCCACCCCCAAGTGGGACTTTCCTTCTCCTTTAAAGGAACAGTTCAGTGTAAAAATACAAATTAGCTAAATATATAGACTGTGCAAAATAAAAACTGTTTCTAATAGAGTTAGTTAGCCAAAAATGTATTGTATAAAGGCTGGAGTGACTGGATGTCTATCATAATAGCCAGAATCCAACTTCCTGCTTTTCAGCTCTCTAACAGTTAATCAGCGACTTGAAGGGGGGCCACATGGGACATAACTGTTCAGTGAGTTTGCAATTGATCTTCAGCATTCAGCTCAGATTCAAAAGCAGTTATGTCCCATGTGGCCCCCCTCAAGTTACTGATTGGTTACTGCCCGGTAACCAATCAGTGGAAACCAAGAGAGCTGCAAAGCAGGAAGTAGTGTTAGACATCCAGTCACTACAGCCTTTATACATTCAATTTTAAACTATATTGGAAACATTTTTTATTTTGCACCTATCTATTTAACCAGTTTTTATTTTTATACTGAACAATTCCTTTAAGAAAGTAACATTCCCATTTTACCCAATGTATATCAGGATTACTTTTACTTAACCAAGGGAACCGTAAGATAAAATCAAGCGAAAGAGTTGGGAGGACATCAAAGCTTACTTTTTCTGAATGTTCTTTATTTAAAACATAAATAACATCCCTGGCTTCAGAGAAAACAGGACCAGAATGCAACAGGGTGCTATCCACCCCTTCTATCGAAATAGGATAGGGTTTGGTGGTTAGAGACAGTCCTGCTTGAGATGGAGTGTATTAATGCTGGACACTAAATCTTGCGTGCCTTAGTCTGCAAGAAAATAGTGAGGCTTAAGCGTTTAGATTTCCGAGCCAACTGAAGATTACTTGCCCCACTCTTTCAGAAGCATTACCTGAATGAGTGTCCTTTGATTTTGGGCAATCATTTTCTTGCCTTTCAGGCTGCAGCAAAGTGGCCACTCTTTGTACAGTAAAGGCTTCGTTTGTTAGACTTTCTGATGTCCTTTTCCTTAGCAGACAAGGGGCTCTTCACAAATCCTAACTGTATAGGCTCTTCAGCACCTGAGTGAGCAGTAGGACCAGAAGGGGTAGCAAAGGAGTCAGACTAAGGGGTAAAAGATTTACTCCTCTTCTTTTCTTCTTGCCTTTCTGAAAGACGTAGATCAATCAGACATAACTTGATGAATTCAGCAAGGTCTTCTGGAGTTACTACCCCTTCTAAAATGAAACCTTTGTGCAGCAGGATTCCATTTAATATCTGCTACCCATCTCCTGAATTTTGCGGCATATTCAATGACAGAAAGGTGGCCTTGGGAAAGATTCAGGAGAATGAGCTCCGCTGTGGCAATGCTGTCGGGATAATCAAAAATAATTGCTATAGCGGCTAAAAGCCCTCATAATCAGTAAGCAAGGGGCTATTATGTTCAATAATTGGGGAGGCCCAAGCTTAAGCTTCCCTTTGCAGAAGAGTTAACATAAAACACCACTTTGAGGGAGTCATTAGGAAATTATGAGAGGCTGCAAATAAAAAAAGACTCGCATTGGTTTCTAAAATTCCTAAAACACTTTCTGTCTCCTGTAAATTTCTCAGGTAAGGGCATCTTAGGAACAGGGGCTTCAGCAATAAATGAAGCAGGTGTCCATTGGGCTATTTGTCCTTGAAAATGCTGAACTTGGGTGTGTAAATCCAACATCACTTGAGCCATAACATTAATCCGCTGACTTTAAAATGTCTTGCTCTGCCCCAGCAGAATCCATAGAGGCCTGAGCAATGCTAAGGCTCAGACCAAATCCATTTATTACCTCCCTATCTCCACATACAGATGGAGTGATACAGATGGATCATCCAGCCAAATAATAATGTAAAGTACCAGAAAGGGCTGACAGTGCTCTGAAGCTGTGATCTACTTACCAGCTTGTAGTCTACTGGTAGATCAAAATCTACATAGACACGCACACATCTTCTTTACTACTAACAGGCTTGACCCCCCCCCCCCCACTGAGCTAATGGTTAAGTAACTGGCCCCACTGGATTTCTCACTTTCAAGGTAGACAGAGAACTGAAGAACATACCGTGCTGGCAAAAGTCTTCATTTTACTCATCCTTTTGTCTCTGAACCCTGCAAAACACAAGACATTAGATCAATATAAGGCAGATCTTAATGAACTTCAGGTCCATGCAGTCTATTCTCAGGGGGTGCTGGTATCTGAATTTATTTTCTAGGGTTGCCTAGCGAACATCTCCAAAAGACTATGGGAAAGGAGGTTTTACGATAAGCAACGGCAGGGATTTGTCACTATAAGAGCCTATAAAATAAGTCCAAGGCTTTTTTTAGTAAGGAAACAGGTAGTAACGAGAACTAACCAGTGTGGCCAGGGAGACTGAAACACGACTTACCTGGTACAATGATAGACATCTCTTTACTGTTCCTAAGGTCGGAGTTAACCAGCCTGGGCAGGTGCTGGACAGTCACATCATACATTTGCTCGGGATCAACCTTAAAGTTGCTGCAGACAAACTGCCACTGAAATATGAGAGAAGAGAGGTCCCTGTGACTGGTACAGACATTTAATGAACCTGATTAAGACTTTCTAACCCTTATTGTCAGACATCAGCTGCTGAGGGAACTGGTTTTTGAAGTGAAGTTGGACACACAGATGCAACAGAACCAGTCAGCACTCACCCCAAATCTCCTCCTAACTGGCCTTCAGTCTGGACCCCCTTAGCTCATAACAAGGTTACAGATATATAGAAACATTGGGGTAACAGTCACCCTGCTATAGTTCCAGGGACACTCAGGGTACAAATAAGCACTCACCCCAAATCTCCCCCTAACTGACCTTCAGTCTTGACCCCCTTAACTCATAACAATATAGTAGTAAGACAAAACAGAGGCGCCAAAAAAAAATAGCTAAAAGCACTTAAAAACCCAATGGGTAATTCAGAGGAGGTAGTAATGAACTAACCTCCTCCAAGCAGACACCTCTGAATTACCCATTGGGTTTTTAAGTGCTTTTAGCTATTTTTATCCTTTTGGCGCCTCTGTTTTGTCTTACTACTATATCGAGTCCACCCCGAGTGGAGGGGTATAATCCCCTTTTTTTTCTTCTACAGAGAGCGACGTAAACCTGGCTTGTGAGTATTAACTTGTTTACTCTACCATTACTCCCTGTAAAAACATATTTCACTATTGGGGCTCTTGGTGTTCCTTTTTGTCTCCTTAACTCATAACAAGGTTACAGATATATGGAAACATTGGGGGAACATTCACCCTGCTATAATTTCAGGGGTACCCAGGGTACAAATAAGCACTCACCCCATATCTCTCCCCTAACTGGCCTTCAGGCTGGGACCCCTTAGCTCATAACAAGGTTACAGATATATAGAAACATTGGGGTAACAGTCACCCTGCTATAGTTCCAGGGGTACCCAGGGCACAAATAAGCACTACGATCATCCCCTCCACCCCATCCAGTTTAAGCCCAACACCCATGGAGAGCAGTTTGTTGGTGGTTGCACAGGTTGGATATTACATTGAAGCAACTTATTTCTAACATTTCCCCTTTATGTGACACTCACCATCAGGGGCCACTGTCCAGCTGATTCTGAACACTGGCACGGGGTCCCCCGACTCATTCGCTTCTACCACAAGAACAACTTCTAAGTTAGAGGGAGATGGAGTCCATTGACTGAGGTGGATCCAACTACTGCCAATGCAATTGCCTGGCAAAGAAGAGGTTAATCAGTACAGATCCCAGTCACAGGGCGATTTTAAAAACACCAAAAGCACAAACAAGAAAGAGTTAAATTACTTATTGTTCAGAACTGAGCACATGACCTCCTGAAAAATAGAGATGAAATAGTCAGAACAGGAAACCCCCCCAGTGGTTAAAGCAGAATATCAACGTCTTACAAAAAGTATAGAGCTGTAGTTCCCCTTTATTTCCTGCAAACCAAACAGGGATCATTGTGCACGGTCTATTCGGATTGTCAGATTCCCATCAGATCAGAAATGGAAGGAATAATCTCACTATGATCTGGATACTGGAAACTGTACCATAATAGTAGCCAGACAGTCTTTTTAAAGGAGAAGTTCACCTTTAAATAAACTTTAATAGATTGTGAATGCACCTGTTCTAAGCACTTTGTCAACTGGTCTATACTTTTTGATTTTGCATAATTTATCTGGAATTGTTAATCTTATAATGATCAGCCTCTAACTGAATATTTCTCCTGGTTGTCAGGGTCACTGACCCCAGGAACATCAACTTCCATGCTAACTTCCAAATGGCTACATGAATGTTAGGATTAGTAGTAAATTTGACATTTCTCTGGTCAGTTCTAAATAGAGCGACGTCACATGACTTTCCATTATACCGAGGCCCCAGCCAGAGTTGCCCTGGGGTGCAGTCTCATGGAACATTCACTCAAGGAAGATTCCGTATTCAGTTGTTTATATTCTCTGCACTGCTGGCTCCGACTCTTGAAACAACATAGCAGATGCCATTCGATTGTCAGAGCTGAGGAAGAACAGACTTCTGCTAAAACTGCTTCATGAGTCAGAACCAGGCAACAGAAAGAAAGAGATACTGCGTTTGTGAGTCTTGGTCACTTCATGTTGTGTGGCACATTATTTCAATGTCTTGGTGCTGAGTTATAAAAAAACAAATAAAAAAATTCAAATTTAGTTCATTCCAGTAATCATTACTTGAGGATAGAAAATATGTTTATTAAAGTTTAACCCAAAATAAAAGAGCAGCAGTGATTTTCAGCCTAACTGGCGCCCACTGTATGTCCAAATTTGTCCTTGGCATTACCCGCTCCTGTGTTCCTGTAATCACCATCCCCTGAGTTCCCTCCATCACTTGCCCCTGTCCCTCCATCACTTGCCCCTGTTCCTCCATCACTTGCCCCTCTTGGCTGGTTTTAGATCTGGCTGCGGGTTATACTCGGCTCTGGGTCACAGAACAGACATTTGTGCCCCATTCCTTCCCTTCTCTGTGGTACTTACCGGCAGGGAGCAGTTGTAGTCCGAAGTGACAATCCGAAATCCCTGGGCGGGACAGGTAAGAAGCCCCAGCCAAAGAGTGAGCGCCAGTAGCTGCCCAGCAGTGCCCCCCGGTGCCATGATGGAAGCTGGCAAGAGCCAGTACAACAGAACAACACTCAGCCCCTCAGCGCAGCAATTTCACCTCAGCGCTCCCTCATTCTCAGGTTGGGCACGGAACACGCCCTTACACACCTGCCGGCCAATCACGCTTTGCTAATTGAAGCTGAAAGTAGGCGGGTGTGGGCGGGGCGACGCATGCAAATAGGAAGTTCTGGGAAGCAGCGGCCGGGCTGGAAAGTCCCCTGCGAATAATATGCAAATGAGGGGAGCGATGATTGGCCGGGACTTCCTGGCTGGGAGGGAAAGCTGAGCGGAACCACAACACACTTCAGCAGAACCACAACACAAGCCGGGGATTTAGCATCTAAACACAGTTCTTACATAGCGTTTCAAATGAAAGGTGAAACTTTAGGCAGGAGTTACTTTAGAGGCGTTACTAAGGGGAGTGGCCCTAGCAATAGAATAGGCGGATTTTAATAAAGGCTTGGGGAGGCTGTGAATTTACCCTGCAGCATTTTATGCAGAGTTCCATGTGTGTGTTAAATTGAGAAAGGATTCATTTGTAAGACTAAAGTAATCCATCCACATTACACTTCCATCCACCTTCCTGGCAGAGGAGTGAAATCTTCAGAATCCGACTCGGCTGCTCTTGCCTGCCCTGTTTCCCAGTGTAAGTTTAGACCCGCCCAACAGGGGGGAGGGGTTACACCAAGAAATCACTGACCTGGAAAGTCAAGTTCAGAGCTGGAGGGATTATTGCTTGGGGCTGAAGCTGACAATGCTGGGATCGTATAGGATATAATACAGGATATAATACAGGATATAGTATAGTACAGTATAGGATATAGTATAGGATATGGAACAGGATATAGTACAGTGTAGTACAGGATATAATACAGTGTAGTACAGGATATAGTACAGTGTAGTACAGGATATAGTACAGTGTAGTACAGTGTCTGTCGATTGGCCCACAGGCTAATGGTATTGGTACTGTAGAGGCCTGTGTATGGCCATATTTAGTCTCTATTTAGTACAGGGAGAAGCACAAGCCATTAATGAGGTTAGAGTCCTATGAATTGGCTGCTGAAGGATCCTGGGTCCTAGCACTCACCACCACTTATATCGGCTACTCCTGCTCTGTCAGGGGAGCTCCATTCAATTAGCAGATATCCTTAGACACGACACTGGGGGTTGGACCTTTATTGATAATTGGAAAGAGCTGCAATTGGCATGCATTATTTATTTAAGCAGCTGCTTGATTAAATAGAGGCAGCCAATTAGATGGCAGCAAAGGGTTATCAGGCCCGGATTTGTGGGAAGGCCACCTAGGCCCGGGCCTAGGGTGGCAGGATTTTAGGGGGGCGGCATGCTGCCCAAAAACACCCACATTGGTTCAAAAACACTGGGGATGCACAGGAGATACAATCTCCATGAAAATTTGCACGAATAAAGGGGAGGGGACAGGGGCGACAAATGGCAGTGGGCCTAGGGGCGTCCGCTATGTAAATCCGGCCCTGAGGGTTATAATACCTCACTGTACCAGCTTTGAAAATGATCCAGTTGTCTCTAATATCTCTTTGGGTCACATGCTGGGGGGTTTTCAGTTTCCCCAAATTGCCTCCTAGGAGTAGAGGTCAACTAGTGTTCGCTTACAGTTCATAATTGGGGGCTCTGTGTTTCTTTTTTTTTTTCATCAATAGTTTTTTTTATTGCATTTTAAAACATACAGTATTCATGCAGTATTACATGGTATCCTGAAACATGTATAAAGCATATAGTTATTCCATATAATGATCTAACGTTGAACTTGAACAATAACCCGAAAATAAAATAAAATAAAAAGTAAAGTAAAATCTACCAATGCATACACAACACCAGTGTGTCAGATAGTCTTAGGCTGAGACCCATTGAGTACAAAAGCATGTTACACTAAGCAGTGATCCAGATTGGCTCTGTGTTTCTTTTAACCAGCTAGGAAGTGATGTCACTCGCTGATGTCATACTAAAAGATCCACTAAATACTTTTCTCCCACAGGAGGAAGGGAACAAGCCGGTCAAATCTCAGGGAATTCATGGCCACTGTCCGATCTCCAGGCCCTCGGACGAGAAACCCTCGCATCATCCCGGGCGGAAAGCGCGGCGACTTTGAGACCATTCCACCAAAACCCCCTCCAACCTTGACATCCTGGAGCATCATACGCGGGAGGTCCTGAAAAGGCTTGAAATGTCCCAGTGGGAAGAGGTTTGTGTTCTTATTCGGCCGAAAAACCGCAGCTTCAGGGGATTCCACCCAAATAAGGGCTCTTACTCACTTGTGTTCTGACCTGCGCTCCCCTGCGTTCTGTTTTTTGGCGTTCAGCCGCAGGGGAGCGCAGGAATAGACGCATGTCATTATTTCAAATGGGGCTGTACTCACTCAGGCGCGTGTAGGCGCCGAATGCAGGTTCAGACGCAACATGCTGCATTTTTCCTGCGTTCGGCGTTCGACGAGGTGGAGGAAGGATATTAAGCAGGAGAAGCCGGGCTCCACGTCGGGGATGGAGGATAAAGCGGAAACACAGAAACCACTTAACAGTAAGTAAAACCCTCCAGGGGGCGAGGTGTTGTTTATTCTCTTTGCTTTATTTACTGATCTTTTCCATCTTTCCCTCCCCAGTGTTCTTTGAAAGTGTCAAGTCGGAGCTCAGGAACGGATCCTCCGAATATTCCGATATTTCTGATTCCGAGGGATCCGAAGACAATTGCACTAACCAGGTATGGGGGGGGGGTTATTGGGAAAAGGAAATGGGATATTGGGGTTACCCCTAAGTTCCCCAACATGTCCGTTTAGGGCAGAGACACGCTCAGATTCGGGGAGATTATTCGCCCGGCGACAAATTGCCTCTTCTTCGTGCGACTAATCTCCCGAACTGCCTCCCGCCGGCTAGAATCTAAATCGTTTTTCCAAAGTCGCCTCATGAGGAAACTTCGGGCGACTTCAGAAAACGAAGCACTCCGAGTGCCATCCTGTCAGCGATTGAGATTCTAGCCGGTGGTAGGCAGTTCGGGGAGATTAGCCGCTGAGCGACTAATCTCCCCGAATCTGAGCGTGTGTCTGTGTCCTTAGTAGGGGGGCAACACCAAATTGGTTGGATTAGCTCGTTAAGTCTTGAACTTCATAGGCAGGTGTGTCCAATCATGAGAAAAGGTATTTAAGGTGACCAACTGCAAGTTGTGCTTCTGTTTGACTCTCCTCTGAAGAGTGACAGCATGGGATCCTCAAAGCAACTCTCAAAAGATCTGAAAACAAAGATTGTTCAGTATCATGGTTTAGCGGAAGGCTACAAAAAGCTATCTCAGAGGTTTAAACTGTCAGTTTCAACTGTAAGGAATGTAATCAGGAAGTGGAAGGCCACAGGCACAGTTTCTGTAAAACCCAGGTCTGGCCGGCCAAGAAAAATACAGGAGCGACATATGCAGAGGATTGTGAGAATGGTTACAGACAACCCAAAGATCACCTCCAAAGACCTGCAAGAACATCTTGCTGCAGATGCAGGTGTATCTGTACATCATTCTACAATTCAGCACAATTTGCACAAAGAACATGTGTATGGCAGGGGGATGAGAGAGAAGCCCTTTCTGCACTCACACTAACACAAACACAGTCGCTTGTTGTATGCAAAAGCTCATTTAGACAAGCCACAGTCATTTTGGAACAAAGTACTTTGGACTGATGAGACAAAAATGTAGTTATTTGGTCATAACAAAAATCGCTTTGGATGGGGGAAGAAGAACACCGCATTCCAATAAAAACACCTGCTACCGACTGTCACATTTGGTGGAGGTCCCATCATGCTGTGGGGCTGTGTGGCTAGTTCAGGGACTACTGGGGCCCTTGTTAAAGTCCAGGGTGGGATGAATTCAACCCAATATCAACAAATTCTTCAGGATAATGTTCAAGCATCAGTCACAAAGTTGAAGTTACGCTGCAGGGGTTGGATATTCCAACAAGACAATGACCCTAAACACACTTGGAAATCTACAAAGACATTTATGCAGAGGGACAAGTACAATATTCTGGAGTCCCCCGACTTGAATATCATGGAAAATCTATGGGATGATTTGTAACAGACTGTCCATGCTCGGCAGCCATCAAATTTAACTGAATTGGAGAGATTTTGTATGGACGAATGGTCAAAAATAGCCACATCCAGAATCCAGACACTCATCAAAGGCTATAGGAGGCGTCTAGAGGCTGTTACATTTGTAACTAAGTATTGATGTAATATCTCTGTTGGGGTGCCCAAATTTATGCACCTGTCTCATTTTGTTAAGATGCATATTGCATATTTTCTGTTAATCCAATAAACCTTGTCACTGCTGAAATACTACTGTTTCAATACGGCATGTTATATATTAATAGAAAGTTGCTCAGCTAATGAGAAAGAAAACTCAGAAGAATTAAGAGGGGTTCCCAAACTTTTTCATATGACTGTATAAGTACGGGATGTGAGTCACTGGCATGCGAATACTAATGAAATACTAATGAATTACTGGTCCTTTAATAAAGAATTTCTCCTGTCTGATCCAGCAGAAACACTTCTCCAAGGAATCGGAAAGCTCAGGTGATGATGATGATGATGATGAGGAGCAACAGGAACCCATTCGTAACCTTAAAGAGGAACACAGTGGGAGAAGATTGCCCTGTGATCCTAATTTCCAATGGTCTGATGACGATTCTCCCCAGAAAAGGTAAGAAATCTTCTCTTTGGTGTGAACTGCTGGGAGTTGTAGTCGTACCTTAGTTGTTAATTGGTCTCTCTCCTTTATTAGTGAATGTCCTACCTCGACCAGCATGGAGCAAGAAGCTGTACAAGGAATGCTCTCCATGTCTGCATTGCACTACCCCACCGCAAAGAGCACAGACTGCAAGACTAGGGGGGGTTACCCCCAACTGCACATCAACGTCTCCCAGGGAAACAGTGAGGAGCATCTGGATTCCCACAGCCCGAAAGCAGCAAGTGGTAAGAATTCTGGTTGCTAGGGTCTAAATTGCCCTAGTAACCATGCATCAATTTGAATAAGAGACTGGAATATGAATAGGAGAGGCCTGAATAGAAAGACGAGTACTTAAAAGTAGCAATAACAATAAAACTGTTTTGCCTTATGGAGCATTTGTTTTTCAGATGGGGGTCAGTGACCCCTATTTGAAAGCTGGAAAGAGTCTATATCTATAACACTTAAATAATGACTACCAATTGAGAAGTTGCTTTGCTTTGGCCATTGTATAACATACTAAAGTCATTTTCGATGAAGAATAGCCGGTTAACGGTGTTGACTTTATCAGGTCCCCACGTGAAAGACAAAGAACTGTCCCCTCTGGACTGGATGCGGCAACCAGATGCTTCCTGCAGAACAAGCCCTCAGGTGAGTGAATTGATCTGTACAGCTTAAAGGAGAAGGAAAGGCTAAAACCAAGTAAGTTTTATCAGAAAGGTCTATATAAATACACCAGTAAACTCTCAAAGTAATGCTGCTCTGAGTCCTCTGTCAAAAGAAACACCACATTTCTTTCCTTCTATTGTGTACTCATGGGCTTCTGTATCAGACTTCCTGTTTTCAGCTTAAACCTCCAGGGCTAGGGCTTGAGCATGCTCAGTTTGCTCCTATCTCCCTCCTCCCCTTCCTGCTGTAATCTGAGCCCAGAGATATGAGTGAGCAGGGAGAGACTCAGGCAGGAAGTGATGTCACAACAAGCTAATATGGCAGCTGCTATCCTAAACAAACAGAGAGTTTCTAGAGCTGTTACTCAGGTATGGTAAAGCATTCTGCAGAATAAATATAGCATTCAGCTTGCACTATTGTGGCTAATCTATTGGCAACAAAATGCCTCCGTAGCTTTCCTTCTCCTTTAACATTAAGAAGCCCCCCATGGTATGTGGGGGTAGGTAGTTTGAGTTCAGGTGGGAGAGGGGTGGGGGATACAGTAGGCACAGTGAGTTCCCAGTCTATATGTGGAGAGGGAGGAGCTACATTATATATAATATAAATCATTCTGTTTCAGGATTCACAAAACCTTCCGAAATCTTTGCGTAGAGAACTTGCGCACGAGGACTACGAGAAGTCGCCGAAGGACCAGCGCTACTTAGAGATCGGCTGTTGGGACTCCGCGGATAAATACGAGTTGAGCGCGAGTTCCGGCGAATGTCACCTGAGCAACGGCAGCCTCAGTCCTACGATGATCTACGGGGAC
Source organism: Xenopus laevis (assembly GCF_017654675.1). Lineage (NCBI taxonomy): Eukaryota > Metazoa > Chordata > Amphibia > Anura > Pipidae > Xenopus > Xenopus laevis. The sequence continues at coordinate 13,119,721 of NC_054375.1, forward strand.
CCCTCGACGACCCTGCCCTTGCACCCCACAAAGAGACCCGCCTCCAACCCTCCTCCTATCAGCAACCAGGCAACTAAAGGTATGTGGGTGTGGCTGGGGTGCTGCCATATATATATATATATATATATACAGTACAGTTATATTATTATTGTTATAACTATTATATAATTATTATTGTTATTATGTATAAAATCGAATTTTCCTCTTTTTACCCGCCATAGGCAAACGGCCAAAGAAGGGCATGGCGACGGCGAAGCAACGCCTCGGCAAAATCTTGAAGCTCAACCGCAATGGCCACGCCCGCTTCTTTGTCTAACACCCAGCCCCCGCATATTCCCGCGCATAACAGTATTGGGGCGACCCGAGGCCTGGAGCTTCTTCCCGTCGCCCGACTCCGCTGAACTGAAACACTCACCCCATTAAGCATCGCCGCAAGAACAAAGATGTCCGCTCTTACACTGTGCCATGCCCACTCAGCAATAACCAGAGGACTCTGGATTCAGGTTTCTGGTTTTCGGGGAGAGGGGCGCCCCATTGACTCCGATGGCTCCATCAGCAGGGGCAGGGGAGGACTATGGTCTTCAATAATTTATTAGTCAGATTTTTTTTTTTAAATATTTATATAAACATTTTTTGTTTGTTTTTGTTTTTTTAGATTTTAAGCAATGTGAAAGTTTTTATTTTATTTTGTTTGGAGGTTTTAATATCTTATTTGCGTGGTGTGAGGCAAAACCACAGACGTGAAGAAAGAGGGGGGTACCATTTAACTTTTTAATTCAGGTTGTAGTCTTAAACAGGGATTTAATGTGTTTTTTTGTAATTATTTTTAAATTAATACAAAATCCATATTTTTATTTTTGCTATCGTTGATGGGTTTTTGTTTTTTTGTGCTGATTTAATTTGATTCTTGATAAGCTGTCGGCGCGGTGGCAGCCAGGTGTTGGTCAACACTGTATTCTGGTTTATTATAGGGGAGGGCGGGCCTTAACAGACGCCACGTAGATCTTCCTGAAAGACGCAAGGGCTACGCCATATTGCCACGGGTTTCTATTATTACCATTTGCCATAAATAAGGATTTGTGTTTTTTTTGGGGAGCATTGCAGGTTCTATGATTTGTGTTGGTGCTATGAAACAAAGGGGAAGTTGAACACAATTTGCGATTCTAAAACTCGTCTCCAAAGAGAAGAAACGACGATACACTAACGACTTTAAAGGCTTCGTTTATATAAATGTATATTTTTTTTCTTTTTGTAAAAAAGCTTTAAAGACGCAGCAGCCTTTTTTTTTCTTTTTATACCAACTAACGAGGATCTCAGGGTAATTAATTGGGAGCATTTAGAAGCACACACAACAAGCCAAGCGTAGTTGTATATCCTTGATTCACGTTGGTGCTCCGTCACTGGCAACCACAAAATAGATTCAAATATAGAATATGTGAATCAAGAAGCAAAGGGCAGAATACCTGCTAATTAGTGTTTATTGTGCTTCTTGATTCACATATTCGATATTTGTTATAGTACAGTATATAAAATACAGCATTTCTAGCAATGCTCTTTTTTAGCTTTAGTTCTCCTTTAAATATTATAATTTATAACCCCCTTAAAGCATCAGTATTTAGCGCAGGGCACGTGTTTCACCAAATCTTTTCCAGGCTGGGACCTTAAATTCTGCATTTCTAGGATACAAATGACTCCCACTTCGGGGGAACCCCTTGCACCCGTTTTTATGGCGGCACAGGGAGATTTTTTTATTTTATTTTAATGCTTAACTGGACATTAAGCTTCAAGGCTGTTACCTCAGATCAATGAACTTATGCAATTTGTGTGTTCGCTCCAGTTGTGCACCAGGAATCCTTCACCTTTTGTAGCTTTTTGTACTTGTTCAGGACAGAGCGACGTGAATAAAATATTCGGATGTACAAACTACCAAAGTACCCCGACAACCCAACGCCAGCTCCTGATTGGCTGTGGCTGGGATTAATTAATGTGAACTGATGAATAGTGCTTATGTATGGTCGGGGGTGGGGGGGGGTTGGTTGAATCCGTGTACCATGGTTTGGGATGGGGTTGTTTATACAGGTGCACTATTGTACTTAATTTGCTGCCACAGAACTGCAGTGTTATTCTGCTTTTGAGAGAGTATTATGCATGCAGAGCCTACTTTAATTAAAAGTGTGGACATTCAATTGGTTGTTTCCCGGCACAGATATTGGCCCTTTTCTATAAGGACTTCTCCTTTTTTGGGCATAGGCTTTGTGGGGTGTAGGTTTCACCACTAGGAGGCAGAACACGATAAAGATTCACTATAGGCCAAAGCCGTACCCCTCTCTCCCCGGGCTAAACCTCCAGTGGGTCATCGTTGAACTCTGGGCTTGGACTAGATAATAAAATTCCCAGCCTATAACTGCATACTGGGCAGCCAATCAGAATATTCTAAAAGGCTAGAGGAAACCGCTAGCTGGAATATTAGCCCATCACAGCATGAGTATCTTCCTAGGGCTATGGAAACAGCCAATCAGAGTGGAGTTTGACTGTTATTTATACGGATCCTGTTGAGTGACAGGCAGGGGATGGTAACTAAATGGGACTTCACTTGAACATAGCGGTGCCACCTTTGCTAGAATTATATATAATTATATATATTTTTTCTGCATTTTTAATAACATTGACTTTAAGCAGCATTTTTACTGACCAGGCGGCGCCCCTACTACTTGCGCTCCCCCCACTTTCTATGATTTTGTGTAAAGTGTAAATATGGAGATTGTACAGAAGCTTCTGGAACAAGATCTTTTCATCATTTCACTCCTTTGTATGTGGGGGTTTGGCCCTCGTCGGGCCCCTGGGTCAACAGAACTGTACTAAAAGTGCTATCAAATGTATTCTCTCTTTTTCACCTTTTTGTTCTAAATACATGTGGGATTTAAATGCTATTTTTTCTGATCAAACTCTTTGAAGGGATTAACTTGCCCTTTACCTATAAGCACAGGATAAAACTTACTGCCCTTCTACTGAGCTTAAATGAAATCTTGTCTATACAATCCCATGAAACTGTGCCCCCCAGTGGCCAAATTAGGATCAGCACACGCCTTCCATTCTTCTGAAGATCCGTAATCGAATGCCCCTTTAATACAATGCTAAGTGAGTACAGCTCTGCGCAAACTGATGGGAAATATTGTGTAAAATAGGATTGAGGGGATCATCATGTGACTGTCTCTACTTCCTGTCTGGCAAAAGAGCAGCAGTCCTGCCTTGCTTTATGGCAGGGATTGTAGTCATTTAAAGAGACAAGGGTAACAGACTCTCTGGGAATCTCCTGGGGTATCACTTCCATCAGCAGCTGCAGCTTCACAGTCCGACCCTCTGGATATTGGGAATAAAAGCAAAGCACCAATCAGCAGAGTGAGAGGCCAAAGTGCCCGGGCAGTCTAAGCAAATCGTTCTCGCTGTCAACCCTAAATCTTTCTGTACCCCCTGAACAAACAGAAATTAAAACTGAATTCCTGCTATGCCCACACCCTGTTTTTTATAAAAGTAATGTACCCCCTGCTTTAAAATGTGACGGTGCTCGAGGCCCATGACCTGTATAAAACTTGGTTATAGAGCTCCTTGTGCCAAGGTTGTACTTCCCACAATGCCTTGGGATAAGAAGATTGACAGCAGTGTGCAAAGCATTATGGGAAATGGAGCAGAGCTGGTCTGTGTAGTCAGGACCCACAGTGCGAATAGTGAGAATAGCAAATGAGTTAATACCAATAATGCCAATTTTGTGTTGTGTTTTTAGGAAGGAGAACCTTTGTCCCCGTACCTGCAAGAGCCAGACGCTGTCCAGATAAAACAAAAGATCATTGGGGTTGGACATGTTACTCAAAATGGCAAGCGCTTCTGTTATCTGGGCGCTGCTTTATTCATATTTCTCTCTTGCTAAAGTCCAATCAATCTAAATGAATACTGTTAAGTTCCAGAATCTATCATTTTTACATGGAACAAAGTAAGGGAGGGAGTTGACTTGCCAATTGAAATCCCCCACATCCCCCTCCATTTTGTGATTCAGGCAGGAATTGGAGGAAGAGCCCTTAAGCTGCAATTTCCAAGAGACCTAATTATCTTACTAGTTACAACTGTATCTAAGTGTAGGTGCTGAGCATTCTGGGCTCTATGCCATTTCACAAAAATTGCTTCCTATATAAAGACTACAATGTCCTAGTCACTGTAGGTGACTATGATGTCATAAAGTGCTGCCAGCTGACTGAACAGCTGTCAATCAAACTCACTTCCTGTTGACTGGAATGAACTGGCTTCAGTCAGCTTCTAGGATGTTAGGGACTGTAGGTGACTATGATGTCATAAAGTGCTGCCAGCTGACTGAACAGCTGTCAATCAAACTCACTTCCTGTTGACTGGAATGAACTGGCTTCAGTCAGCTTCTAGGATGTTAGGGACCCTTTGACAGTTGGGCTGGCTCAGAATAACTGAAGGTGTTTTCTTCACTAAGAGGTAAGAACAAAATGAAAAATAGGGCAATCTTATTGTATTGGAGGGGCAGGTGGGGCAGAAATGACCCAATAGGGGTTGGTAGAATTGTTGCATACAGATTCTGCAGAAGCCCAAACAGAGCCTGGCAAAGTGAGCTGCAGAGCGTCAGTTTAACTGACAAAGAGATCTGCATTGTGTCAGACCTTGAATTCTGAGGTAAAGAAAGATTGAAATTCAAAGGAAATCCAGGCACTATGGACCCTCCAGTGAAGGTACATTGATCAAATCTCTTTTCCAAGTGTCTGTAGAACCTAATTGTCTATCTTGTAAAAGCCTGTCTCACTCACAATGAAACAATATGCTATAAACACACCTAAGAGAAAGTACAAACAAATGCAGCTTTCCTATTGTGACATAACTAATGTGCAACAATGACATTGTATGAATGATTATGGACAATTGTGAACTAGGTCATGATGAGCTGCCATAAAGGAATTAGGTGTCATGCTGAACAGATATTGAAAGAATAGTACAGGTATGGGATCCATTATCTGGAAAGCCGCTATCCAGAAAGCTTTGAATTACGGAAAGGCCATCTCTTATAGACTCTATTATTATCCAAATAATAATATCCAAAATAATAGCTACCAAGAGCCAATTAAATTTTAGCAATTTTCTAAACGCTACTCCTCCCAGAGTTTTAGGAGTACAATGATGAAACTTTGCACACTTGTTGGGCTCATACCCAAATAGGTTGCTTGTGGTCTGTTAAGCAATCCCACCCTCCGTGGCCCTGTGGCGGCCCCCCAAAGACCCCATTTTTTCCCATAGACTTTCATTGTAAAATTTGAAACTTTTGCCACTCGTACAGCATTAAAGTTACACTCACCAAACTTGGGTCACTTAGTCATGGGGTCAACCTGAAGAGTTCTGTCACATTTTGGGGACTCCAAAAAGTGGGCGGAGCAAACAGCCAATCAGATTTTCCCTATTGACTTCAATGAGAAAATGTCAAACACTGTCATTCCCACAGTGTTAAAGCCAGAGACCCAAAACTTGGCACCATGGGTCACTGGGGTTAAAATTTGGAAAAGTGGGCGGAGTCTACCACAGCCAATCAAATATTAGCCATTTGTTTCAATGGGAAAAGTTAAAACTGTCGCCGCTCTTAGATTGTTCATGGGAGGGTCCTCAAACTTGGCACAGTTGGTCACTGGAGGACCGGGATCAAAATTTGGAAAAGTGGGTGGAGCCAAAAACAACCAATCAGATTTCTTTGATGATTTCAATGGGTAAAATTTAAATTGCTGCTATTTGCACGTTATTGATGTCATGGACCTCGAATATCACAAATGTGGTCACTGGGTGTTTGCAGTTCAAAGTTAGGAAAACTGGAGCCAACAACCAATCAAATGTCATTCATTGATTTTCAATAGAAAAACATAAAATTGCTGCCATTTTTACATGTTAAATGTCATGATTCCGAAACCTTAAAGTGTTAGTCACTTGGTGACTCTGGTTCAGAATTAGGGAAAAAAAGGGGCGGGGCAACAACAGCCAATCGTATTTCAGCCATTGACCTTAATGAAAAACGCCAAATTGCTGCTATTATTACGGCGTCCATGCCAAGTGTCCCAAACTCAGCACAATTACTCACTGGGTGACTGTGGTCAAAATTTAGGAAAAGTGGGCGGAGCCAATAACAGCCAATCAGATTTTACCTATTGACTTCAATGTAAAAGTTTCAAATACTGCCATTCTCACAGTTTTAAAGCCAGAAGCCCCAAACTTGGTACAGACCATGACTGGGTGACTGGGGTTAAAATTCGGAAAACTGGGTGGAGCCTAAAACAGCCAATCAAATGTTACCTATTGCTAATCAATGTCAATATATAAGTTGCTGCCATTCTTTCACAGTTAATGGCAGGGACATCAAACTTGGCACATTCGGTCACAGGGGGACTGGGATTCAAATTTTAAAAGTGGGTGGAGCCAAAAACAGCCAATCAGGTTTTTGGATTGATTTTAATGGTAAAATTTGATCTGCTTCAATTTTCACAGTTTTAAACCAGATTCTACCAACTTTGTGTACTCTCTATGCACCCGGGGTGACTGTCCCCAACACCTCTTGCGTTTCAAAGCCAACTTCTTGTGGTTTCTTCAGAAACGACACCACCTAGTTTCAAATTGTTCTTTTGTGATTTATTGACTTCTAGTTTTTTACCTATAGCATCTTGAAGGGGTGGTTCACCTTTTAGTTAACTTTTACTATGTTATAGCAAATTCTAAGCAACTTTTCACTGACCCCATCTAAAAAGCAAATACGCTAAAGCTATACATTTATTGACATTGGTAATTTGTATTAATCATCATTCTCTTCAGGCCATCTCCTATTTGTATTCCAGTCACTTATTCAAGTCAGTGAATAGTTGCTAGGGTAATTTTGACCCTAGCAACCAGACTTTATATAACAAAACATTTTATTATCCTGTCCTGAGGTTGAGCTAATTGAAACTATAAGCTATTCTTAATGCTCCTTAGAAATATTCAGGGTATGTAATTAGAAGTCTTAAAGGAGAACTAAAGATGAGCAAAGAAATAGGCTAGAAATGCTGGCGATTATGTTTTGGGAATCTGTACAAGCCCAAGGCCAGACCTTTAAAATTGTCAAGTCACCATACTACATCAAGGTCAAGCTTATGGTGATCATAATTATATATTCCTTTATCAACATCAGTAACCTTTAGGGAAAAGAAGAAGAGGTCAATACTCTGATTAATACAAACATCATTTCACTCCATTGTCTCCATGGCAGAATGCAAAATGCAAAATGCAAAATGCATTTACACACACAGACACATACATGCATTTACACACATACACTGAACATTTTACTAAGCTTAGAGTTTTTATTTTTGCACACTTTTTGCACATTTTTGCACATATTTACACACATACACCTATACACACATTCACACGCTTTTTTCCTTAGATACACACACACACATGCATACACAAAAACAAATGTATTCTTTTTTTAGTTCTTCATTTTATCATTTTACTTTGTATTCTGACAGCTAACCATATTGTCTGATTGGATATTTTGTTATGTTATTAGTTTGCCTGATTGGATTTGATTTTTGTGATTGTATCATAGTTTTGTGCTTGCATTGTTATTTGTTACATTTTGTTAGTGTAGCTTTGCAGTTTGATAGTTACATATGTTGTACAACCCACTTTAAGTTATAAACTACTTAACACCTTTAAAGATATAGACCATAAGTAATAGGATATGGTAGCCTTGCACCCTGGTACAAAATATGCCCTGCAGCCATAACTGCATGAACCCCAAAACCTATACAGAAGCTGATCACTAGTTTTTTAATCCCTCCAATGACACCAAGGTCAAGAGCTTTTCTTTCAAGTTTTCCTAAAGGATCCAGTTTTCTCAAATAAATGTATTATAGAAATGTTGCCCATGCTGTCGAATGCATATTTAATACAATTTATTTCACATGACTGATGAAATATGTAGAATTTTGTTTTCAGATTTGCCGTGGCCCATTTCACCACCAGATCGCAACCACAGCTGAGGTTTATAAACATGTTTGTGGTATGGCTAATATTAATTCAGGTGTACTGTAGCAAGTGGGAAATTGTAACATTACTTTAGGACAATTCTGTCCAATTTCTGTGTGTAATGGAATCTACTTCTGGTCTTCAAGATGGCGTCCAAGATGGCGTCCAAGATGGCGACCGCCTGCCTCACCACATGGCTCCTGCTGGGCACAGGTCTATGACCTCACCTTGTTCCCACTCCAGGATTGGTCGTCGGCGACGGAACGGACGCCGGCGTCAGAATCGGGCGCCGGCGTCGAGACGTCAACGTGAGGACGCTGGCGTCTGCGTCTGACGCAAGCGCGTCAAAATTTGGCGCCAACTCAGAGACTATTTAAACATACTTCCCCTGCCAATCCTTGCCCAACTATAGGTTCCTGCTACTGAGTTCCTGGGTGTTATTATCTATTTGATTCTTGTGTACCGATTCCTGCCTGTTCTTCGATTTTGCTTGTCTTCTGCCTGGTCTGACCTTTCGCCTGTATTTTGACGATTCTTTGGATAAACCCTTTTGTACCTCGAACCTGGTCTGGTCTCCTCTTTGGTCTACACTATTACTGTGCCTTCGGGCCCTTTACACTGTGGTAACAAGGGCCAGAATTTATCTGGATTGTGTGAAGGAGAGCCAATAATGGAAGTGAGTGTTGGCCACTCACTGTTTTTCAACCACACCCACTTTAAAGAACATCCATGTTACCACAAGAACCTAAGACTGTATCCACATTAATGGCTGCAGCAAACCAGACAACACAAATGGTTGGTGCTCACTTTAGAGATATCACTCATATACAAGAAGTTCATTACAACATATTAATATATACCCTTAAATCCATATGGCTTCTCCTCTTCTGTGGATAGCTCAGCCACACACAAAACTTTTTCGAATTTTCTTCTCATATGATCTGGTTATAATAAAGTCACTAATTTATATTTTTCCCTATCTTTTTCCCAAACAGAGCCCGGTAAAGTGAGCTGCAGAGTGTCAGTCTGACTGGCAAAGAGATTTGCAGTGTGCCGGGCTTTCCCTGCTGACCTGAGGAAACTTCATTAGGGCACAGTGGACCTTCTACAGAAGGTAAATAGATGCAACCCTTGTTTCTCCAATAGATGTTTGCAGAGCCTTACAATCCATCTTATCATATCCCATTCATTTTTGAACTACAGACCATATCCTTACTCCTCGTCCAGTGCAATGTGTTTGAAGTTCTCCTTTTAAAATCCAACTAGGAAAAATCCAGTTTTCTAATCCTTTTCCAAACTTTCTTCTTATTTGATCTGGTTATAATAAAGTCACTAATTTATATTTTTCACTATCTTTTTTCCAAACAGAGCCCGGTAAAGTGAGCTGCAGAGTGTCAGTCTGACTGGCAAAGAGATTTGCAGTGTGCCGGGCTTTCCCTGCTGACCTGAGGAAACTTCATTAGGGCACAGTGGACCTTCTACAGAAGGTAAATAGATGCAACCCTTGTTTCTCCAATAGATGTTTGCAGAGCCTTACAATCTATCTTGTAATATCACATTTGTTTTTGAACTACAGACCATATTCTTACTCCTCATCCAGTGCAATGTGTTTGAAGCTCTTATTTTAAAATCCACTAGGAAAAATCCCGTTTTCTAATCCTTTTACAAAGTTTCTTCTTATCTGATCTGGGTATAGTAAAGTCACTAATTTATATTTTTCCTTATCTTTTTCCCAAACAGAGCCCGGTAAAGTGAGCTGCAGAGTGTCAGTCTGACAGGCAAAGAGATTTGCAGTGTGCCGGGCTTTCCCTGCTGACCTGAGGAAACTTCATTAGGGCACAGTGGACCTTCTACAGAAGGTAAATAGATGCAACCCTTGTTTCTCCAATAGATGTTTGCAGAGCCTTACAATCCATCTTGTAATATCCCATTTGTTTTTGAACTACAGACCATATTCTTACTCCTCATCCAGTGTAATGTGTTTGAAGTTCTCCTTTTAAAATCCTACTAGGAAAAATCCAGTTTTCTAATCCTTTTCCAAACTTTCTTCTTATTTGATCTGGTTATAGTAAAGTCACTAATTTATATTTTTCCCTATCTTTTTCCCAAACAGAGCCCGGTAAAGTGAGCTGCAGAGTGTCAGTCTGACTGGCAAAGAGATTTGCAGTGTGCCGGGCTTTCCCTGCTGACCTGAGGAAACTTCATTAGGGCACAGTGGACCTTCTACAGAAGGTAAATAAATGCAACCCTTGTTTCTCCAATAGATGTTTGCAGAGCCTTACAATCTATCTTGTCATATCCCATTCATTTTTGAACTACAGACCATATTCTTACTCCTCATCCAGTGCAATGTGTTTGAAGTTCTCCTTTTAAAATCTAACTAGGAAAAATCCCGTTTTCTAATCCTTTTCCAAACTTTCTTCTTATTTGATCTGGTTATAATAAAGTCACTAATTTATATTTTTCCCTATCTTTTTTCCAAACAGAGCCCGGTAAAGTGAGCTGCAGAGTGTCAGTCTGACTGGCAAAGAGATTTGCAGTGTGCCGGGCTTTCCCTGCTGACCTGAGGAAACTTCATTAGGGCACAGTGGACCTTCTAGAGAAGGTAAATAGATGCAACCCTTGTTTCTCCAATAGATGTTTGCAGAGCCTTACAATCCATCTTGTAATATCCCATTTGTTTTTGAACTACAGACCATATTCTTACTCCTCATCCAGTGCAATGTGTTTGAAGCTCTTTTTTTAAAATCCACTAGGAAAAATCCCGTTTTCTAATCCTTTTACAAAGTTTCTTCTTATCTGATCTGGGTATAGTAAAGTCACTAATTTATATTTTTCCCTATCTTTTTCCCAAACAGAGCCCGGTAAAGTGAGCTGCAGAGTGTCAGTCTGACTGGCAAAGAGATTTGCAGTGTGCCGGGCTTTCCCTGCTGACCTGAGGAAACTTCATTAGGGCACAGTGGACCTTCTACAGAAGGTAAATAGATGCAACCCTTGTTTCTCCAATAGATGTTTGCAGAGCCTTACAATCTATCTTGTAATATCCCATTTGTTTTTGAACTACAGACCAAATCCTTACTCCTCATCCAGTGTAATGTGTTTGAAGCTCTTATTTTAAAATCCACTAGGAAAAATCCCGTTTTCTAATCCTTTTACAAAGTTTCTTCTTATCTGATCTGGGTATAGTAAAGTCACTAATTTATATTTTTCCTTATCTTTTTCCCAAACAGAGCCCGGTAAAGTGAGCTGCAGAGTGTCAGTCTGACTGGCAAAGAGATTTGCAGTGTGCCGGGCTTTCCCTGCTGACCTGAGGAAACTTCATTAGGGCACAGTGGACCTTCTACAGAAGGTAAATAGATGCAACCCTTGTTTCTCCAATAGAAGTTTGCAGATCCTTACAATCTATCTTGTAATATCCCATTCGCTTTTGAACTACAGACCATATCCTTACTCCTCGTCCAGTGCAATGTGTTTGAAGTTCTCCTTTTAAAATCCAACTAGGAAAAATCCCGTTTTCTAATCCTTTTCCAAACTTTCTTCTTATTTGATCTGGTTATAATAAAGTCACTAATTTATATTTTTCCCTATCTTTTTTCCAAACAGAGCCCGGTAAAGTGAGCTGCAGAGTGTCAGTCTGACTGGCAAAGAGATTTGCAGTGTGCCGGGCTTTCCCTGCTGACCTGAGGAAACTTCATTAGGGCACAGTGGACCTTCTACAGAAGGTAAATAGATGCAACCCTTGTTTCTCCAATAGATGTTTGCAGAGCCTTACAATCTATCTTGTAATATCCCATTTGTTTTTGAACTACAGACCATATTCTTACTCCTCATCCAGTGCAATGTGTTTGAAGCTCTTATTTTTAAATCCACTAGGAAAAATCCCGTTTTCTAATCCTTTTACAAAGTTTCTTCTTATCTGATCTGGGTATAGTAAAGTCACTAATTTATATTTTTCCCTATCTTTTTCCCAAACAGAGCCCGGTAAAGTGAGCTGCAGAGTGTCAGTCTGACTGGCAAAGAGATTTGCAGTGTGCCGGGCTTTCCCTGCTGACCTGAGGAAACTTCATTAGGGCACAGTGGACCTTCTACAGAAGGTAAATAGATGCAACCCTTGTTTCTCCAATAGATGTTTGCAGAGCCTTACAATCCATCTTGTAATATCCCATTTGTTTTTGAACTACAGACCATATTCTTACTCCTCATCCAGTACAATGTGTTTGAAGCTCTTTTTTTAAAATCCACTAGGAAAAATCCAGTTTTCTAATCCTTTTACAAAGTTTCTTCTTATCTGATCTGGGTATAGTAAAGTCACTAATTTATATTTTTCCCTATCTTTTTCCCAAACAGAGCCCGGTAAAGTGAGCTGCAGAGTGTCAGTCTGACTGGCAAAGAGATTTGCAGTGTGCCGGGCTTTCCCTGCTGACCTGAGGAAACTTCATTAGGGCACAGTGGACCTTCTACAGAAGGTAAATAGATGCAACCCTTGTTTCTCCAATAGATGTTTGCAGAGCCTTACAATCCATCTTGTCATATTCCATTCATTTTTGAACTACAGACCATATTCTTACTCCTCGTCCAGTGCAATGTGTTTGAAGTTCTCCTTTTAAAATCCAACTAGGAAAAATCCCGTTTTCTAATCCTTTTCCAAACTTTCTTCTTATTTGATCTGGTTATAATAAAGTCACTAATTTATATTTTTCCCTATCTTTTTTCCAAACAGAGCCCGGTAAAGTGAGCTGCAGAGTGTCAGTCTGACTGGCAAAGAGATTTGCAGTGTGCCGGGCTTTCCCTGCTGACCTGAGGAAACTTCATTAGGGCACAGTGGACCTTCTACAGAAGGTAAATAGATGCAACCCTTGTTTCTCCAATAGATGTTTGCAGAGCCTTACAATCCATCTTGTAATATCCCATTTGTTTTTGAACTACAGACCATATCCTTACTCCTCGTCCAGTGCAATGTGTTTGAAGTTCTCCTTTTAAAATCCTACTAGGAAAAATCCAGTTTTCTAATCCTTTTCCAAACTTTCTTCTTATTTGATCTGGTTATAGTAAAGTCACTAATTTATATTTTTCCCTATCTTTTTCCCAAACAGAGCCCGGTAAAGTGAGCTGCAGAGTGTCAGTCTGACTGGCAAAGAGATTTGCAGTGTGCCGGGCTTTCCCTGCTGACCTGAGGAAACTTCATTAGGGCACAGTGGACCTTCTACAGAAGGTAAATAGATGCAACCCTTGTTTCTCCAATAGAAGTTTGCAGATCCTTACAATCTATCTTGTAATATCCCATTCGTTTTTGAACTACAGACCATATTCTTACTCCTCATCCAGTGCAATGTGTTTGAAGCTCTTCTTTTAAATCCACTAGGAAAAATCACGTCTTCTAATCCTTTTCCAAACTTTCTTCTCATATGATCTGGTTATAATAAAGTCACTAATTAATATTTTTCCCTATCTTTTTCCCAAACAGAGCCCGGTAAAGTGAGCTGCAGAGTGTCAGTCTGACTGGCAAAGAGATTTGCAGTGTGCCGGGCTTTCCCTGCTGACCTGAGGAAACTTCATTAGGGCACAGTGGACCTTCTACAGAAGGTAAATAGATGCAACCCTTGTTTCTCCAATAGATGTTTGCAGAGCCTTACAATCTATCTTGTAATATCCCATTTGTTTTTGAACTACAGACCAAATCCTTACTCCTCATCCAGTGCAATGTGTTTGAAGCTCTTCTTTTTAAATCCACTAGGAAAAATCACGTCTTCTAATCCTTTTCCAAACTTTCTTCTCATATGATCTGGTTATAATAAAGTCACTAATTTATATTTTTCCCTATCTTTTTCCCAAACAGAGCCCGGTAAAGTGAGCTGCAGAGTGTCAGTCTGACTGGCAAAGAGATTTGCAGTGTGCCGGGCTTTCCCTGCTGACCTGAGGAAACTTCATTAGGGCACAGTGGACCTTCTACAGAAGGTAAATAGATGCAACCCTTGTTTCTCCAATAGATGTTTGCAGATCCTTACAATCTATCTTGTAATATCCCATTTGTTTTTGAACTACAGACCAAATCCTTACTCCTCATCCAGTGTAATGTGTTTGAAGCTCTTATTTTAAAATCCACTAGGAAAAATCCCGTTTTCTAATCCTTTTCCAAACTTTCTTCTTATTTGATCTGGTTATAATAAAGTCACTAATTTATATTTTTCCCTATCTTTTTCCCAAACAGAGCCCGGTAAAGTGAGCTGCAGAGTGTCAGTCTGACTGGCAAAGAGATTTGCAGTGTGCCGGGCTTTCCCTGCTGACCTGAGGAAACTTCATTAGGGCACAGTGGACCTTCTACAGAAGGTAAATAGATGCAACCCTTGTTTCTCCAATAGATGTTTGCAGAGCCTTACAATCCATCTTGTAATATCCCATTTGTTTTTGAACTACAGACCATATTCTTACTCCTCATCCAGTGCAATGTGTTTGAAGCTCTTTTTTTAAAATCCACTAGGAAAAATCCAGTTTTCTAATCCTTTTACAAAGTTTCTTCTTATCTGATCTGGGTATAGTAAAGTCACTAATTTATATTTTTCCCTATCTTTTTCCCAAACAGAGCCCGGTAAAGTGAGCTGCAGAGTGTCAGTCTGACTGGCAAAGAGATTTGCAGTGTGCCGGGCTTTCCCTGCTGACCTGAGGAAACTTCATTAGGGCACAGTGGACCTTCTACAGAAGGTAAATAGATGCAACCCTTGTTTCTCCAATAGAAGTTTGCAGATCCTTACAATCTATCTTGTAATATCCCATTCGTTTTTGAACTACAGACCATATTCTTACTCCTCATCCAGTGCAATGTGTTTGAAGCTCTTCTTTTAAAATCCACTATTAAAAATCACATCTTCTAATCCTTTTCCAAACTTTCTTCTCATATGATCTGGTTATAATAAAGTCACTAATTTATATTTTTCCCTATCTTTTTCCCAAACAGAGCCCGGTAAAGTGAGCTGCAGAGTGTCAGTCTGACTGGCAAAGAGATTTGCAGTGTGCCGGGCTTTCCCTGCTGACCTGAGGAAACTTCATTAGGGCACAGTGGACCTTCTACAGAAGGTAAATAGATGCAACCCTTGTTTCTCCAATAGATGTTTGCAGAGCCTTACAATCTATCTTGTCATATCCCATTCATTTTTGAACTACAGACCATATCCTTACTCCTCATCCAGTGCAATGTGTTTGAAGCTCTTTTTTTAAAATCCACTAGGAAAAATCCCGTTTTCTAATCCTTTTCCAAACTTTCTTCTTATCTGATCTGGTTATAGTAAAGTCACTAATTTATATTTTTCCCTATCTTTTCCCAAACAGAGCCCGGTAAAGTGAGCTGCAGAGTGTCAGTCTGACTGGCAAAGAGATTTGCAGTGTGCCGGGCTTTCCCTGCTGACCTGAGGAAACTTCATTAGGGCACAGTGGACCTTCTACAGAAGGTAAATAGATGCAACCCTTGTTTCTCCAATAGATGTTTGCAGAGCCTTACAATCTATCTTGTAATATCCCATTTGTTTTTGAACTACAGACCAAATCCTTACTCCTCATCCAGTGCAATGTGTTTGAAGCTCTTATTTTAAAATCCACTAGGAAAAATCCAGTTTTCTAATCCTTTTACAAAGTTTCTTCTTATCTGATCTGGGTATAGTAAAGTCACTAATTTATATTTTTCCCTATCTTTTTCCCAAACAGAGCCCGGTAAAGTGAGCTGCAGAGTGTCAGTCTGACTGGCAAAGAGATTTGCAGTGTGCCGGGCTTTCCCTGCTGACCTGAGGAAACTTCATTAGGGCACAGTGGACCTTCTAGAGAAGGTAAATAGATGCAACCCTTGTTTCTCCAATAGATGTTTGCAGAGCCTTACAATCTATCTTGTAATATCCCATTCGCTTTTGAACTACAGACCATATCCTTACTCCTCGTCCAGTGCAATGTGTTTGAAGTTCTCCTTTTAAAATCCTACTAGGAAAAATCCAGTTTTCTAATCCTTTTCCAAACTTTCTTCTTATTTGATCTGGTTATAGTAAAGTCACTAATTTATATTTTCCCTATCTTTTTCCCAAACAGAGCCCGGTAAAGTGAGCTGCAGAGTGTCAGTCTGACTGGCAAAGAGATTTGCAGTGTGCCGGGCTTTCCCTGCTGACCTGAGGAAACTTCATTAGGGCACAGTGGACCTTCTACAGAAGGTAAATAGATGCAACCCTTGTTTCTCCAATAGAAGTTTGCAGATCCTTACAATCTATCTTGTAATATCCCATTCGTTTTTGAACTACAGACCATATTCTTACTCCTCATCCAGTGCAATGTGTTTGAAGCTCTTCTTTTAAATCCACTAGGAAAAATCACGTCTTCTAATCCTTTTCCAAACTTTCTTCTCATATGATCTGGTTATAATAAAGTCACTAATTTATATTTTTCCCTATCTTTTTCCCAAACAGAGCCCGGTAAAGTGAGCTGCAGAGTGTCAGTCTGACTGGCAAAGAGATTTGCAGTGTGCCGGGCTTTCCCTGCTGACCTGAGGAAACTTCATTAGGGCACAGTGGACCTTCTACAGAAGGTAAATAGATGCAACCCTTGTTTCTCCAATAGATGTTTGCAGAGCCTTACAATCTATCTTGTAATATCCCATTTGTTTTTGAACTACAGACCATATTCTTACTCCTCATCCAGTGCAATGTGTTTGAAGCTCTTTTTTTAAAATCCACTAGGAAAAATCCAGTTTTCTAATCCTTTTACAAAGTTTCTTCTTATCTGATCTGGGTATAGTAAAGTCACTAATTTATATTTTTCCCTATCTTTTTCCCAAACAGAGCCCGGTAAAGTGAGCTGCAGAGTGTCAGTCTGACTGGCAAAGAGATTTGCAGTGTGCCGGGCTTTCCCTGCTGACCTGAGGAAACTTCATTAGGGCACAGTGGACCTTCTACAGAAGGTAAATAGATGCAACCCTTGTTTCTCCAATAGATGTTTGCAGAGCCTTACAATCTATCTTGTAATATCCCATTTGTTTTTGAACTACAGACCATATTCTTACTCCTCATCCAGTGCAATGTGTTTGAAGCTCTTTTTTTAAAATCCACTAGGAAAAATCCAGTTTTCTAATCCTTTTACAAAGTTTCTTCTTATCTGATCTGGGTATAGTAAAGTCACTAATTTATATTTTTCCCTATCTTTTTCCCAAACAGAGCCCGGTAAAGTGAGCTGCAGAGTGTCAGTCTGACTGGCAAAGAGATTTGCAGTGTGCCGGGCTTTCCCTGCTGACCTGAGGAAACTTCATTAGGGCACAGTGGACCTTCTACAGAAGGTAAATAGATGCAACCCTTGTTTCTCCAATAGATGTTTGCAGAGCCTTACAATCCATCTTGTCATATCCCATTCATTTTTGAACTACAGACCATATTCTTACTCCTCGTCCAGTGCAATGTGTTTGAAGTTCTCCTTTTAAAATCCAACTAGGAAAAATCCCGTTTTCTAATCCTTTTCCAAACTTTCTTCTTATTTGATCTGGTTATAATAAAGTCACTAATTTATATTTTTCCCTATCTTTTTTCCAAACAGAGCCCGGTAAAGTGAGCTGCAGAGTGTCAGTCTGACTGGCAAAGAGATTTGCAGTGTGCCGGGCTTTCCCTGCTGACCTGAGGAAACTTCATTAGGGCACAGTGGACCTTCTACAGAAGGTAAATAGATGCAACCCTTGTTTCTCCAATAGATGTTTGCAGAGCCTTACAATCCATCTTGTAATATCCCATTTGTTTTTGAACTACAGACCATATCCTTACTCCTCATCCAGTGCAATGTGTTTGAAGTTCTCCTTTTAAAATCCTACTAGGAAAAATCCCGTTTTCTAATCCTTTTCCAAACTTTCTTCTTATTTGATCTGGTTATAGTAAAGTCACTAATTTATATTTTTCCCTATCTTTTTCCCAAACAGAGCCCGGTAAAGTGAGCTGCAGAGTGTCAGTCTGACTGGCAAAGAGATTTGCAGTGTGCCGGGCTTTCCCTGCTGACCTGAGGAAACTTCATTAGGGCACAGTGGACCTTCTACAGAAGGTAAATAGATGCAACCCTTGTTTCTCCAATAGAAGTTTGCAGATCCTTACAATCTATCTTGTAATATCCCATTCGTTTTTGAACTACAGACCATATTCTTACTCCTCATCCAGTGCAATGTGTTTGAAGCTCTTCTTTTAAAATCCACTAGGAAAAATCACGTCTTCTAATCCTTTTCCAAACTTTCTTCTCATATGATCTGGTTATAATAAAGTCACTAATTTATATTTTTCCCTATCTTTTTCCCAAACAGAGCCCGGTAAAGTGAGCTGCAGAGTGTCAGTCTGACTGGCAAAGAGATTTGCAGTGTGCCGGGCTTTCCCTGCTGACCTGAGGAAACTTCATTAGGGCACAGTGGACCTTCTACAGAAGGTAAATAGATGCAACCCTTGTTTCTCCAATAGATGTTTGCAGAGCCTTACAATCTATCTTGTAATATCCCATTTGTTTTTGAACTACAGACCATATCCTTACTCCTCATCCAGTGCAATGTGTTTGAAGCTCTTCTTTTAAAATCCACTAGGAAAAATCCCGTTTTCTAATCCTTTTCCAAACTTTCTTCTTATTTGATCTGGTTATAATAAAGTCACTAATTTATATTTTTCCCTATCTTTTTTCCCAAACAGAGCCCGGTAAAGTGAGCTGCAGAGTGTCAGTCTGACTGGCAAAGAGATTTGCAGTGTGCCGGGCTTTCCCTGCTGACCTGAGGAAACTTCATTAGGGCACAGTGGACCTTCTACAGAAGGTAAATAGATGCAACCCTTGTTTCTCCAATAGATGTTTGCAGAGCCTTACAATCTATCTTGTAATATCCCATTCGTTTTTGAACTACAGACCATATCCTTACTCCTCGTCCAGTGCAATGTGTTTGAAGTTCTCCTTTTAAAATCCTACTAGGAAAAATCCAGTTTTCTAATCCTTTTCCAAACTTTCTTCTTATTTGATCTGGTTATAGTAAAGTCACTAATTTATATTTTTCCCTATCTTTTTTCCAAACAGAGCCCGGTAAAGTGAGCTGCAGAGTGTCAGTCTGACTGGCAAAGAGATTTGCAGTGTGCCGGGCTTTCCCTGCTGACCTGAGGAAACTTCATTAGGGCACAGTGGACCTTCTACAGAAGGTAAATAGATGCAACCCTTGTTTCTCCAATAGATGTTTGCAGAGCCTTACAATCCATCTTGTAATATCCCATTTGTTTTTGAACTACAGACCATATTCTTACTCCTCATCCAGTGCAATGTGTTTGAAGCTCTTTTTTAAAATCCACTAGGAAAAATCCAGTTTTCTAATCCTTTTACAAAGTTTCTTCTTATCTGATCTGGGTATAGTAAAGTCACTAATTTATATTTTTCCCTATCTTTTTCCCAAACAGAGCCCGGTAAAGTGAGCTGCAGAGTGTCAGTCTGACTGGCAAAGAGATTTGCAGTGTGCCGGGCTTTCCCTGCTGACCTGAGGAAACTTCATTAGGGCACAGTGGACCTTCTACAGAAGGTAAATAGATGCAACCCTTGTTTCTCCAATAGAAGTTTGCAGATCCTTACAATCTATCTTGTAATATCCCATTCGTTTTTGAACTACAGACCATATTCTTACTCCTCATCCAGTGCAATGTGTTTGAAGCTCTTCTTTTAAAATCCACTAGGAAAAATCCAGTCTTCTAATCCTTTTCCAAACTTTCTTCTCATATGATCTGGTTATAATAAAGTCACTAATTTATATTTTTCCCTATCTTTTTCCCAAACAGAGCCCGGTAAAGTGAGCTGCAGAGTGTCAGTCTGACTGGCAAAGAGATTTGCAGTGTGCCGGGCTTTCCCTGCTGACCTGAGGAAACTTCATTAGGGCACAGTGGACCTTCTACAGAAGGTAAATAGATGCAACCCTTGTTTCTCCAATAGATGTTTGCAGAGCCTTACAATCTATCTTGTAATATCCCATTCGTTTTTGAACTACAGACCATATCCTTACTCCTCATCCAGTGCAATGTGTTTGAAGCTCTTCTTTTAAAATCCACTAGGAAAAATCCCGTTTTCTAATCCTTTTCCAAACTTTCTTCTTATTTGATCTGGTTATAGTAAAGTCACTAATTTATATTTTTCCCTATCTTTTTCCCAAACAGAGCCCGGTAAAGTGAGCTGCAGAGTGTCAGTCTGACTGGCAAAGAGATTTGCAGTGTGCCGGGCTTTCCCTGCTGACCTGAGGAAACTTCATTAGGGCACAGTGGACCTTCTACAGAAGGTAAATAGATGCAACCCTTGTTTCTCCAATAGATGTTTGCAGAGCCTTACAATCTATCTTGTAATATCCCATTTGTTTTTGAACTACAGACCATATCCTTACTCCTCATCCAGTGCAATGTGTTTGAAGCTCTTTTTTAAAATCCACTAGGAAAAATCCAGTTTTCTAATCCTTTTACAAAGTTTCTTCTTATCTGATCTGGGTATAGTAAAGTCACTAATTTATATTTTTCCCTATCTTTTTCCCAAACAGAGCCCGGTAAAGTGAGCTGCAGAGTGTCAGTCTGACTGGCAAAGAGATTTGCAGTGTGCCGGGCTTTCCCTGCTGACCTGAGGAAACTTCATTAGGGCACAGTGGACCTTCTACAGAAGGTAAATAGATGCAACCCTTGTTTCTCCAATAGATGTTTGCAGAGCCTTACAATCTATCTTGTAATATCCCATTCGTTTTTGAACTACAGACCATATCCTTACTCCTCATCCAGTGCAATGTGTTTGAAGCTCTTATTTTAAAATCCACTAGGAAAAATCCCGTTTTCTAATCCTTTTACAAAGTTTCTTCTTATCTGATCTGGGTATAGTAAAGTCACTAATTTATATTTTTCCCTATCTTTTTCCCAAACAGAGCCCGGTAAAGTGAGCTGCAGAGTGTCAGTCTGACTGGCAAAGAGATTTGCAGTGTGCCGGGCTTTCCCTGCTGACCTGAGGAAACTTCATTAGGGCACAGTGGACCTTCTACAGAAGGTAAATAGATGCAACCCTTGTTTCTCCAATAGATGTTTGCAGAGCCTTACAATCTATCTTGTAATATCCCATTCGTTTTTGAACTACAGACCATATCCTTACTCCTCATCCAGTGCAATGTGTTTGAAGCTCTTCTTTTAAAATCCACTAGGAAAAATCCAGTTTTCTAATCCTTTTCCAAACTTTCTTCTTATCTGATCTGGTTATAGTAAAGTCACTAATTTATATTTTTCCCTATCTTTTTCCCAAACAGAGCCCGGTAAAGTGAGCTGCAGAGTGTCAGTCTGACTGGCAAAGAGATTTGCAGTGTGCCGGGCTTTCCCTGCTGACCTGAGGAAACTTCATTAGGGCACAGTGGACCTTCTACAGAAGGTAAATAGATGCAACCCTTGTTTCTCCAATAGATGTTTGCAGAGCCTTACAATCTATCTTGTAATATCCCATTCGTTTTTGAACTACAGACCATATCCTTACTCCTCATCCAGTGCAATGTGTTTGAAGCTCTTCTTTTAAAATCCACTAGGAAAAATCCAGTTTTCTAATCCTTTTCCAAACTTTCTTCTTATTTGATCTGGTTATAGTAAAGTCACTAATTTATATTTTTCCCTATCTTTTTCCCAAACAGAGCCCGGTAAAGTGAGCTGCAGAGTGTCAGTCTGACTGGCAAAGAGATTTGCAGTGTGCCGGGCTTTCCCTGCTGACCTGAGGAAACTTCATTAGGGCACAGTGGACCTTCTACAGAAGGTAAATAGATGCAACCCTTGTTTCTCCAATAGAAGTTTGCAGATCCTTACAATCTATCTTGTAATATCCCATTCGTTTTTGAACTACAGACCATATTCTTACTCCTCATCCAGTGCAATGTGTTTGAAGCTCTTCTTTTAAAATCCACTAGGAAAAATCCACGTTTTCTAATCCTTTTCCAAACTTTCTTCTTATATGATCTGGTTATAATAAAGTCACTAATTTATATTTTTCCCTATCTTTTTCCCAAACAGAGCCCGGTAAAGTGAGCTGCAGAGTGTCAGTCTGACTGGCAAAGAGATTTGCAGTGTGCCGGGCTTTCCCTGCTGACCTGAGGAAACTTCATTAGGGCACAGTGGACCTTCTACAGAAGGTAAATAGATGCAACCCTTGTTTCTCCAATAGATGTTTGCAGAGCCTTACAATCTATCTTGTAATATCCCATTTGTTTTTGAACTACAGACCATATTCTTACTCCTCATCCAGTGCAATGTGTTTGAAGCTCTTTTTTAAAATCCACTAGGAAAAATCCCGTTTTCTAATCCTTTTACAAAGTTTCTTCTTATCTGATCTGGGTATAGTAAAGTCACTAATTTATATTTTTCCCTATCTTTTTCCCAAACAGAGCCCGGTAAAGTGAGCTGCAGAGTGTCAGTCTGACTGGCAAAGAGATTTGCAGTGTGCCGGGCTTTCCCTGCTGACCTGAGGAAACTTCATTAGGGCACAGTGGACCTTCTACAGAAGGTAAATAGATGCAACCCTTGTTTCTCCAATAGATGTTTGCAGAGCCTTACAATCTATCTTGTAATATCCCATTTGTTTTTGAACTACAGACCATATCCTTACTCCTCATCCAGTGCAATGTGTTTGAAGCTCTTCTTTTAAAATCCACTAGGAAAAATCCCGTTTTCTAATCCTTTTCCAAACTTTCTTCTTATCTGATCTGGTTATAGTAAAG
Organism: Xenopus laevis; assembly: GCF_017654675.1. NCBI lineage: Eukaryota > Metazoa > Chordata > Amphibia > Anura > Pipidae > Xenopus > Xenopus laevis. The sequence continues at coordinate 13,142,498 of NC_054375.1, forward strand.
TCACTAATTTATATTTTTCCCTATCTTTTTCCCAAACAGAGCCCGGTAAAGTGAGCTGCAGAGTGTCAGTCTGACTGGCAAAGAGATTTGCAGTGTGCCGGGCTTTCCCTGCTGACCTGAGGAAACTTCATTAGGGCACAGTGGACCTTCTACAGAAGGTAAATAGATGCAACCCTTGTTTCTCCAATAGATGTTTGCAGATCCTTACAATCTATCTTGTAATATCCCATTCGTTTTTGAACTACAGACCATATCCTTACTCCTCATCCAGTGCAATGTGTTTGAAGCTCTCCTTTTAAAATCCACTAGGAAAAATCCCGTTTTCTAATCCTTTTCCAAACTTTCTTCTTATTTGATCTGGTTATAATAAAGTCACTAATTTATATTTTTCCCTATCTTTTTCCCAAACAGAGCCCGGTAAAGTGAGCTGCAGAGTGTCAGTCTGACTGGCAAAGAGATTTGCAGTGTGCCGGGCTTTCCCTGCTGACCTGAGGAAACTTCATTAGGGCACAGTGGACCTTCTACAGAAGGTAAATAGATGCAACCCTTGTTTCTCCAATAGATGTTTGCAGAGCCTTACAATCTATCTTGTAATATCCCATTTGTTTTTGAACTACAGACCATATTCTTACTCCTCATCCAGTGCAATGTGTTTGAAGCTCTTCTTTTAAAATCCACTAGGAAAAATCCCGTTTTCTAATCCTTTTCCAAACTTTCTTCTTATCTGATCTGGTTATAGTAAAGTCACTAATTTATATTTTTCCCTATCTTTTTCCCAAACAGAGCCCGGTAAAGTGAGCTGCAGAGTGTCAGTCTGACTGGCAAAGAGATTTGCAGTGTGCCGGGCTTTCCCTGCTGACCTGAGGAAACTTCATTAGGGCACAGTGGACCTTCTACAGAAGGTAAATAGATGCAACCCTTGTTTCTCCAATAGATGTTTGCAGAGCCTTACAATCTATCTTGTAATATCCCATTTGTTTTTGAACTACAGACCATATCCTTACTCCTCATCCAGTGCAATGTGTTTGAAGCTCTTTTTTAAAATCCACTAGGAAAAATCCAGTTTTCTAATCCTTTTACAAAGTTTCTTCTTATCTGATCTGGGTATAGTAAAGTCACTAATTTATATTTTTCCCTATCTTTTTCCCAAACAGAGCCCGGTAAAGTGAGCTGCAGAGTGTCAGTCTGACTGGCAAAGAGATTTGCAGTGTGCCGGGCTTTCCCTGCTGACCTGAGGAAACTTCATTAGGGCACAGTGGACCTTCTACAGAAGGTAAATAGATGCAACCCTTGTTTCTCCAATAGATGTTTGCAGAGCCTTACAATCCATCTTGTAATATCCCATTCGTTTTTGAACTACAGACCATATTCTTACTCCTCATCCAGTGCAATGTGTTTGAAGTTCTCCTTTTAAAATCCACTAGGAAAAATCCCGTTTTCTAATCCTTTTCCAAACTTTCTTCTTATTTGATCTGGTTATAATAAAGTCACTAATTTATATTTTTCCCTATCTTTTTCCCAAACAGAGCCCGGTAAAGTGAGCTGCAGAGTGTCAGTCTGACTGGCAAAGAGATTTGCAGTGTGCCGGGCTTTCCCTGCTGACCTGAGGAAACTTCATTAGGGCACAGTGGACCTTCTACAGAAGGTAAATAGATGCAACCCTTGTTTCTCCAATAGATGTTTGCAGAGCCTTACAATCCATCTTGTAATATCCCATTTGTTTTTGAACTACAGACCATATTCTTACTCCTCATCCAGTGCAATGTGTTTGAAGCTCTTCTTTTAAAATCCACTAGGAAAAATCCCGTTTTCTAATCCTTTTCCAAACTTTCTTCTTATTGATCTGGTTATAGTAAAGTCACTAATTTATATTTTTCCCTATCTTTTTCCCAAACAGAGCCCGGTAAAGTGAGCTGCAGAGTGTCAGTCTGACTGGCAAAGAGATTTGCAGTGTGCCGGGCTTTCCCTGCTGACCTGAGGAAACTTCATTAGGGCACAGTGGACCTTCTACAGAAGGTAAATAGATGCAACCCTTGTTTCTCCAATAGATGTTTGCAGAGCCTTACAATCTATCTTGTAATATCCCATTCGTTTTTGAACTACAGACCATATCCTTACTCCTCATCCAGTGCAATGTGTTTGAAGCTCTTCTTTTAAAATCCACTAGGAAAAATCCAGTTTTCTAATCCTTTTCCAAACTTTCTTCTTATTGATCTGGTTATAATAAAGTCACTAATTTATATTTTTCCCTATCTTTTTCCCAAACAGAGCCCGGTAAAGTGAGCTGCAGAGTGTCAGTCTGACTGGCAAAGAGATTTGCAGTGTGCCGGGCTTTCCCTGCTGACCTGAGGAAACTTCATTAGGGCACAGTGGACCTTCTACAGAAGGTAAATAGATGCAACCCTTGTTTCTCCAATAGATGTTTGCAGAGCCTTACAATCCATCTTGTAATATCCCATTTGTTTTTGAACTACAGACCATATTCTTACTCCTCATCCAGTGCAATGTGTTTGAAGCTCTTTTTTAAAATCCACTAGGAAAAATCCAGTTTTCTAATCCTTTTCCAAAGTTTCTTCTTATCTGATCTGGTTATAGTAAAGTCACTAATTTATATTTTTCCCTATCTTTTTCCCAAACAGAGCCCGGTAAAGTGAGCTGCAGAGTGTCAGTCTGACTGGCAAAGAGATTTGCAGTGTGCCGGGCTTTCCCTGCTGACCTGAGGAAACTTCATTAGGGCACAGTGGACCTTCTACAGAAGGTAAATAGATGCAACCCTTGTTTCTCCAATAGATGTTTGCAGAGCCTTACAATCTATCTTGTAATATCCCATTCGTTTTTGAACTACAGACCATATCCTTACTCCTCATCCAGTGCAATGTGTTTGAAGCTCTTTTTTAAAATCCACTAGGAAAAATCCAGTTTTCTAATCCTTTTACAAAGTTTCTTCTTATCTGATCTGGGTATAGTAAAGTCACTAATTTATATTTTTCCCTATCTTTTTCCCAAACAGAGCCCGGTAAAGTGAGCTGCAGAGTGTCAGTCTGACTGGCAAAGAGATTTGCAGTGTGCCGGGCTTTCCCTGCTGACCTGAGGAAACTTCATTAGGGCACAGTGGACCTTCTACAGAAGGTAAATAGATGCAACCCTTGTTTCTCCAATAGATGTTTGCAGAGCCTTACAATCTATCTTGTAATATCCCATTCGTTTTTGAACTACAGACCATATCCTTACTCCTCATCCAGTGCAATGTGTTTGAAGCTCTTCTTTTAAAATCCACTAGGAAAAATCCAGTTTTCTAATCCTTTTACAAAGTTTCTTCTTATCTGATCTGGGTATAGTAAAGTCACTAATTTATATTTTTCCCTATCTTTTTCCCAAACAGAGCCCGGTAAAGTGAGCTGCAGAGTGTCAGTCTGACTGGCAAAGAGATTTGCAGTGTGCCGGGCTTTCCCTGCTGACCTGAGGAAACTTCATTAGGGCACAGTGGACCTTCTACAGAAGGTAAATAGATGCAACCCTTGTTTCTCCAATAGATGTTTGCAGAGCCTTACAATCTATCTTGTAATATCCCATTCGTTTTTGAACTACAGACCATATCCTTACTCCTCATCCAGTGCAATGTGTTTGAAGTTCTCCTTTTAAAATCCACTAGGAAAAATCCAGTTTTCTAATCCTTTTCCAAACTTTCTTCTTATTTGATCTGGTTATAGTAAAGTCACTAATTTATATTTTTCCCTATCTTTTTCCCAAACAGAGCCCGGTAAAGTGAGCTGCAGAGTGTCAGTCTGACTGGCAAAGAGATTTGCAGTGTGCCGGGCTTTCCCTGCTGACCTGAGGAAACTTCATTAGGGCACAGTGGACCTTCTACAGAAGGTAAATAGATGCAACCCTTGTTTCTCCAATAGATGTTTGCAGAGCCTTACAATCTATCTTGTAATATCCCATTCGTTTTTGAACTACAGACCATATTCTTACTCCTCATCCAGTGCAATGTGTTTGAAGCTCTTCTTTTAAAATCCACTAGGAAAAATCCACGTTTTCTAATCCTTTTCCAAACTTTCTTCTTATTGATCTGGTTATAATAAAGTCACTAATTTATATTTTTCCCTATCTTTTTCCCAAACAGAGCCCGGTAAAGTGAGCTGCAGAGTGTCAGTCTGACTGGCAAAGAGATTTGCAGTGTGCCGGGCTTTCCCTGCTGACCTGAGGAAACTTCATTAGGGCACAGTGGACCTTCTACAGAAGGTAAATAGATGCAACCCTTGTTTCTCCAATAGATGTTTGCAGAGCCTTACAATCTATCTTGTAATATCCCATTTGTTTTTGAACTACAGACCATATTCTTACTCCTCATCCAGTGCAATGTGTTTGAAGCTCTTTTTTTAAAATCCACTAGGAAAAATCCAGTTTTCTAATCCTTTTACAAAGTTTCTTCTTATCTGATCTGGGTATAGTAAAGTCACTAATTTATATTTTTCCCTATCTTTTTCCCAAACAGAGCCCGGTAAAGTGAGCTGCAGAGTGTCAGTCTGACTGGCAAAGAGATTTGCAGTGTGCCGGGCTTTCCCTGCTGACCTGAGGAAACTTCATTAGGGCACAGTGGACCTTCTACAGAAGGTAAATAGATGCAACCCTTGTTTCTCCAATAGATGTTTGCAGAGCCTTACAATCTATCTTGTAATATCCCATTTGTTTTTGAACTACAGACCAAATCCTTACTCCTCATCCAGTGTAATGTGTTTGAAGCTCTTATTTTAAAATCCACTAGGAAAAATCCCGTTTTCTAATCCTTTTACAAAGTTTCTTCTTATCTGATCTGGGTATAGTAAAGTCACTAATTTATATTTTTCCTTATCTTTTTCCCAAACAGAGCCCGGTAAAGTGAGCTGCAGAGTGTCAGTCTGACTGGCAAAGAGATTTGCAGTGTGCCGGGCTTTCCCTGCTGACCTGAGGAAACTTCATTAGGGCACAGTGGACCTTCTACAGAAGGTAAATAGATGCAACCCTTGTTTCTCCAATAGATGTTTGCAGAGCCTTACAATCTATCTTGTAATATCCCATTCGTTTTTGAACTACAGACCATATCCTTACTCCTCGTCCAGTGCAATGTGTTTGAAGTTCTCCTTTTAAAATCCAACTAGGAAAAATCCCGTTTTCTAATCCTTTTCCAAACTTTCTTCTTATTTGATCTGGTTATAATAAAGTCACTAATTTATATTTTTCCCTATCTTTTTCCCAAACAGAGCCCGGTAAAGTGAGCTGCAGAGTGTCAGTCTGACTGGCAAAGAGATTTGCAGTGTGCCGGGCTTTCCCTGCTGACCTGAGGAAACTTCATTAGGGCACAGTGGACCTTCTACAGAAGGTAAATAGATGCAACCCTTGTTTCTCCAATAGATGTTTGCAGAGCCTTACAATCTATCTTGTAATATCCCATTTGTTTTTGAACTACAGACCATATTCTTACTCCTCATCCAGTGCAATGTGTTTGAAGCTCTTATTTTAAATCCACTAGGAAAAATCCCGTTTTCTAATCCTTTTACAAAGTTTCTTCTTATCTGATCTGGGTATAGTAAAGTCACTAATTTATATTTTTCCCTATCTTTTTCCCAAACAGAGCCCGGTAAAGTGAGCTGCAGAGTGTCAGTCTGACTGGCAAAGAGATTTGCAGTGTGCCGGGCTTTCCCTGCTGACCTGAGGAAACTTCATTAGGGCACAGTGGACCTTCTACAGAAGGTAAATAGATGCAACCCTTGTTTCTCCAATAGATGTTTGCAGAGCCTTACAATCTATCTTGTAATATCCCATTTGTTTTTGAACTACAGACCATATTCTTACTCCTCATCCAGTGCAATGTGTTTGAAGCTCTTTTTTAAAATCCACTAGGAAAAATCCAGTTTTCTAATCCTTTTACAAAGTTTCTTCTTATCTGATCTGGGTATAGTAAAGTCACTAATTTATATTTTTCCCTATCTTTTTCCCAAACAGAGCCCGGTAAAGTGAGCTGCAGAGTGTCAGTCTGACTGGCAAAGAGATTTGCAGTGTGCCGGGCTTTCCCTGCTGACCTGAGGAAACTTCATTAGGGCACAGTGGACCTTCTACAGAAGGTAAATAGATGCAACCCTTGTTTCTCCAATAGATGTTTGCAGAGCCTTACAATCCATCTTGTAATATCCCATTCGTTTTTGAACTACAGACCATATTCTTACTCCTCGTCCAGTGCAATGTGTTTGAAGTTCTCCTTTTAAAATCCACTAGGAAAAATCCCGTTTTCTAATCCTTTTCCAAACTTTCTTCTTATTTGATCTGGTTATAGTAAAGTCACTAATTTATATTTTTCCCTATCTTTTTCCAAACAGAGCCCGGTAAAGTGAGCTGCAGAGTGTCAGTCTGACTGGCAAAGAGATTTGCAGTGTGCCGGGCTTTCCCTGCTGACCTGAGGAAACTTCATTAGGGCACAGTGGACCTTCTACAGAAGGTAAATAGATGCAACCCTTGTTTCTCCAATAGATGTTTGCAGAGCCTTACAATCCATCTTGTAATATCCCATTTGTTTTTGAACTACAGACCATATCCTTACTCCTCATCCAGTGCAATGTGTTTGAAGTTCTCCTTTTAAAATCCACTAGGAAAAATCCAGTTTTCTAATCCTTTTCCAAACTTTCTTCTTATTTGATCTGGTTATAGTAAAGTCACTAATTTATATTTTTCCCTATCTTTTTCCCAAACAGAGCCCGGTAAAGTGAGCTGCAGAGTGTCAGTCTGACTGGCAAAGAGATTTGCAGTGTGCCGGGCTTTCCCTGCTGACCTGAGGAAACTTCATTAGGGCACAGTGGACCTTCTACAGAAGGTAAATAGATGCAACCCTTGTTTCTCCAATAGATGTTTGCAGAGCCTTACAATCTATCTTGTAATATCCCATTTGTTTTTGAACTACAGACCATATCCTTACTCCTCATCCAGTGCAATGTGTTTGAAGCTCTTCTTTTAAAATCCACTAGGAAAAATCCCGTTTTCTAATCCTTTTCCAAACTTTCTTCTTATTGATCTGGTTATAATAAAGTCACTAATTTATATTTTTCCCTATCTTTTTCCCAAACAGAGCCCGGTAAAGTGAGCTGCAGAGTGTCAGTCTGACTGGCAAAGAGATTTGCAGTGTGCCGGGCTTTCCCTGCTGACCTGAGGAAACTTCATTAGGGCACAGTGGACCTTCTACAGAAGGTAAATAGATGCAACCCTTGTTTCTCCAATAGATGTTTGCAGAGCCTTACAATCTATCTTGTAATATCCCATTCGTTTTTGAACTACAGACCATATCCTTACTCCTCGTCCAGTGCAATGTGTTTGAAGTTCTCCTTTTTAAAATCCACTAGGAAAAATCCAGTTTTCTAATCCTTTTCCAAACTTTCTTCTTATTTGATCTGGTTATAGTAAAGTCACTAATTTATATTTTTCCCTATCTTTTTCCCAAACAGAGCCCGGTAAAGTGAGCTGCAGAGTGTCAGTCTGACTGGCAAAGAGATTTGCAGTGTGCCGGGCTTTCCCTGCTGACCTGAGGAAACTTCATTAGGGCACAGTGGACCTTCTACAGAAGGTAAATAGATGCAACCCTTGTTTCTCCAATAGATGTTTGCAGAGCCTTACAATCCATCTTGTAATATCCCATTTGTTTTTGAACTACAGACCATATTCTTACTCCTCATCCAGTGCAATGTGTTTGAAGCTCTTTTTTTAAAATCCACTAGGAAAAATCCAGTTTTCTAATCCTTTTACAAAGTTTCTTCTTATCTGATCTGGGTATAGTAAAGTCACTAATTTATATTTTTCCCTATCTTTTTCCCAAACAGAGCCCGGTAAAGTGAGCTGCAGAGTGTCAGTCTGACTGGCAAAGAGATTTGCAGTGTGCCGGGCTTTCCCTGCTGACCTGAGGAAACTTCATTAGGGCACAGTGGACCTTCTACAGAAGGTAAATAGATGCAACCCTTGTTTCTCCAATAGAAGTTTGCAGATCCTTACAATCTATCTTGTAATATCCCATTCGTTTTTGAACTACAGACCATATTCTTACTCCTCATCCAGTGCAATGTGTTTGAAGCTCTTCTTTTAAAATCCATCTATTTAAAATCACATCTTCTAATCCTTTTCCAAACTTTCTTCTCATATGATCTGGTTATAATAAAGTCACTAATTTATATTTTTCCCTATCTTTTTCCCAAACAGAGCCCGGTAAAGTGAGCTGCAGAGTGTCAGTCTGACTGGCAAAGAGATTTGCAGTGTGCCGGGCTTTCCCTGCTGACCTGAGGAAACTTCATTAGGGCACAGTGGACCTTCTACAGAAGGTAAATAGATGCAACCCTTGTTTCTCCAATAGATGTTTGCAGAGCCTTACAATCCATCTTGTCATATCCCATTCATTTTTGAACTACAGACCATATCCTTACTCCTCATCCAGTGCAATGTGTTTGAAGTTCTCCTTTTAAAATCCAACTAGGAAAAATCCAGTTTTCTAATCCTTTTCCAAACTTTCTTCTTATTTGATCTGGTTATAATAAAGTCACTAATTTATATTTTTCCCTATCTTTTTCCCAAACAGAGCCCGGTAAAGTGAGCTGCAGAGTGTCAGTCTGACTGGCAAAGAGATTTGCAGTGTGCCGGGCTTTCCCTGCTGACCTGAGGAAACTTCATTAGGGCACAGTGGACCTTCTACAGAAGGTAAATAGATGCAACCCTTGTTTCTCCAATAGATGTTTGCAGAGCCTTACAATCCATCTTGTAATATCCCATTTGTTTTTGAACTACAGACCATATTCTTACTCCTCATCCAGTGCAATGTGTTTGAAGCTCTTTTTTTAAAATCCACTAGGAAAAATCCAGTTTTCTAATCCTTTTACAAAGTTTCTTCTTATCTGATCTGGGTATAGTAAAGTCACTAATTTATATTTTTCCCTATCTTTTTCCCAAACAGAGCCCGGTAAAGTGAGCTGCAGAGTGTCAGTCTGACTGGCAAAGAGATTTGCAGTGTGCCGGGCTTTCCCTGCTGACCTGAGGAAACTTCATTAGGGCACAGTGGACCTTCTACAGAAGGTAAATAGATGCAACCCTTGTTTCTCCAATAGATGTTTGCAGAGCCTTACAATCTATCTTGTCATATCCCATTCATTTTTGAACTACAGACCATATCCTTACTCCTCATCCAGTGCAATGTGTTTGAAGCTCTTATTTTAAAATCCACTAGGAAAAATCCCGTTTTCTAATCCTTTTACAAAGTTTCTTCTTATCTGATCTGGGTATAGTAAAGTCACTAATTTATATTTTTCCCTATCTTTTTCCCAAACAGAGCCCGGTAAAGTGAGCTGCAGAGTGTCAGTCTGACTGGCAAAGAGATTTGCAGTGTGCCGGGCTTTCCCTGCTGACCTGAGGAAACTTCATTAGGGCACAGTGGACCTTCTACAGAAGGTAAATAGATGCAACCCTTGTTTCTCCAATAGATGTTTGCAGAGCCTTACAATCTATCTTGTAATATCCCATTTGTTTTTGAACTACAGACCATATCCTTACTCCTCATCCAGTGCAATGTGTTTGAAGCTCTTTTTTAAAATCCACTAGGAAAAATCCAGTTTTCTAATCCTTTTACAAAGTTTCTTCTTATCTGATCTGGGTATAGTAAAGTCACTAATTTATATTTTTCCCTATCTTTTTCCCAAACAGAGCCCGGTAAAGTGAGCTGCAGAGTGTCAGTCTGACTGGCAAAGAGATTTGCAGTGTGCCGGGCTTTCCCTGCTGACCTGAGGAAACTTCATTAGGGCACAGTGGACCTTCTACAGAAGGTAAATAGATGCAACCCTTGTTTCTCCAATAGATGTTTGCAGAGCCTTACAATCTATCTTGTAATATCCCATTCGTTTTTGAACTACAGACCATATCCTTACTCCTCATCCAGTGCAATGTGTTTGAAGCTCTTTTTTAAAATCCACTAGGAAAAATCCAGTTTTCTAATCCTTTTACAAAGTTTCTTCTTATCTGATCTGGGTATAGTAAAGTCACTAATTTATATTTTTCCCTATCTTTTTCCCAAACAGAGCCCGGTAAAGTGAGCTGCAGAGTGTCAGTCTGACTGGCAAAGAGATTTGCAGTGTGCCGGGCTTTCCCTGCTGACCTGAGGAAACTTCATTAGGGCACAGTGGACCTTCTACAGAAGGTAAATAGATGCAACCCTTGTTTCTCCAATAGATGTTTGCAGAGCCTTACAATCTATCTTGTAATATCCCATTCGTTTTTGAACTACAGACCATATCCTTACTCCTCATCCAGTGCAATGTGTTTGAAGCTCTTCTTTTAAAATCCACTAGGAAAAATCACGTTTTCTAATCCTTTTCCAAACTTTCTTCTTATTGATCTGGTTATAATAAAGTCACTAATTTATATTTTTCCCTATCTTTTTCCCAAACAGAGCCCGGTAAAGTGAGCTGCAGAGTGTCAGTCTGACTGGCAAAGAGATTTGCAGTGTGCCGGGCTTTCCCTGCTGACCTGAGGAAACTTCATTAGGGCACAGTGGACCTTCTACAGAAGGTAAATAGATGCAACCCTTGTTTCTCCAATAGATGTTTGCAGAGCCTTACAATCTATCTTGTAATATCCCATTTGTTTTTGAACTACAGACCATATTCTTACTCCTCATCCAGTGCAATGTGTTTGAAGCTCTTTTTTAAAATCCACTAGGAAAAATCCAGTTTTCTAATCCTTTTACAAAGTTTCTTCTTATCTGATCTGGGTTATAGTAAAGTCACTAATTTATATTTTTCCCTATCTTTTTCCCAAACAGAGCCCGGTAAAGTGAGCTGCAGAGTGTCAGTCTGACTGGCAAAGAGATTTGCAGTGTGCCGGGCTTTCCCTGCTGACCTGAGGAAACTTCATTAGGGCACAGTGGACCTTCTACAGAAGGTAAATAGATGCAACCCTTGTTTCTCCAATAGATGTTTGCAGAGCCTTACAATCTATCTTGTAATATCCCATTTGTTTTTGAACTACAGACCATATTCTTACTCCTCATCCAGTGCAATGTGTTTGAAGCTCTTTTTTAAAATCCACTAGGAAAAATCCAGTTTTCTAATCCTTTTACAAAGTTTCTTCTTATCTGATCTGGGTATAGTAAAGTCACTAATTTATATTTTTCCCTATCTTTTTCCCAAACAGAGCCCGGTAAAGTGAGCTGCAGAGTGTCAGTCTGACTGGCAAAGAGATTTGCAGTGTGCCGGGCTTTCCCTGCTGACCTGAGGAAACTTCATTAGGGCACAGTGGACCTTCTACAGAAGGTAAATAGATGCAACCCTTGTTTCTCCAATAGATGTTTGCAGAGCCTTACAATCTATCTTGTAATATCCCATTCATTTTTGAACTACAGACCATATTCTTACTCCTCGTCCAGTGCAATGTGTTTGAAGTTCTCCTTTTAAAATCCAACTAGGAAAAATCCCGTTTTCTAATCCTTTTCCAAACTTTCTTCTTATTTGATCTGGTTATAATAAAGTCACTAATTTATATTTTTCCCTATCTTTTTCCAAACAGAGCCCGGTAAAGTGAGCTGCAGAGTGTCAGTCTGACTGGCAAAGAGATTTGCAGTGTGCCGGGCTTTCCCTGCTGACCTGAGGAAACTTCATTAGGGCACAGTGGACCTTCTACAGAAGGTAAATAGATGCAACCCTTGTTTCTCCAATAGATGTTTGCAGAGCCTTACAATCCATCTTGTAATATCCCATTTGTTTTTGAACTACAGACCATATCCTTACTCCTCATCCAGTGCAATGTGTTTGAAGTCTCTTTTTAAAATCCACTAGGAAAAATCCAGTTTTCTAATCCTTTTCCAAACTTTCTTCTTATTTGATCTGGTTATAGTAAAGTCACTAATTTATATTTTTCCCTATCTTTTTCCCAAACAGAGCCCGGTAAAGTGAGCTGCAGAGTGTCAGTCTGACTGGCAAAGAGATTTGCAGTGTGCCGGGCTTTCCCTGCTGACCTGAGGAAACTTCATTAGGGCACAGTGGACCTTCTACAGAAGGTAAATAGATGCAACCCTTGTTTCTCCAATAGAAGTTTGCAGATCCTTACAATCTATCTTGTAATATCCCATTCGTTTTTGAACTACAGACCATATTCTTACTCCTCATCCAGTGCAATGTGTTTGAAGCTCTTCTTTTAAATCCACTAGGAAAAATCACGTTTTCTAATCCTTTTCCAAACTTTCTTCTTATTGATCTGGTTATAATAAAGTCACTAATTTATATTTTTCCCTATCTTTTTCCCAAACAGAGCCCGGTAAAGTGAGCTGCAGAGTGTCAGTCTGACTGGCAAAGAGATTTGCAGTGTGCCGGGCTTTCCCTGCTGACCTGAGGAAACTTCATTAGGGCACAGTGGACCTTCTACAGAAGGTAAATAGATGCAACCCTTGTTTCTCCAATAGATGTTTGCAGAGCCTTACAATCTATCTTGTAATATCCCATTTGTTTTGAACTACAGACCATATCCTTACTCCTCATCCAGTGTAATGTGTTTGAAGCTCTTTTTTAAAATCCACTAGGAAAAATCCCGTTTTCTAATCCTTTTACAAAGTTTCTTCTTATCTGATCTGGGTATAGTAAAGTCACTAATTTATATTTTTCCCTATCTTTTTCCCAAACAGAGCCCGGTAAAGTGAGCTGCAGAGTGTCAGTCTGACTGGCAAAGAGATTTGCAGTGTGCCGGGCTTTCCCTGCTGACCTGAGGAAACTTCATTAGGGCACAGTGGACCTTCTACAGAAGGTAAATAGATGCAACCCTTGTTTCTCCAATAGATGTTTGCAGAGCCTTACAATCCATCTTGTAATATCCCATTCGTTTTTGAACTACAGACCATATCCTTACTCCTCGTCCAGTGCAATGTGTTTGAAGTTCTCCTTTTAAAATCCACTAGGAAAAATCCCGTTTTCTAATCCTTTTCCAAACTTTCTTCTTATTTGATCTGGTTATAATAAAGTCACTAATTTATATTTTTCCCTATCTTTTTTCCAAACAGAGCCCGGTAAAGTGAGCTGCAGAGTGTCAGTCTGACTGGCAAAGAGATTTGCAGTGTGCCGGGCTTTCCCTGCTGACCTGAGGAAACTTCATTAGGGCACAGTGGACCTTCTACAGAAGGTAAATAGATGCAACCCTTGTTTCTCCAATAGATGTTTGCAGAGCCTTACAATCCATCTTGTAATATCCCATTTGTTTTTGAACTACAGACCATATTCTTACTCCTCATCCAGTGCAATGTGTTTGAAGCTCTTTTTTTAAAATCCACTAGGAAAAATCCAGTTTTCTAATCCTTTTACAAAGTTTCTTCTTATCTGATCTGGGTATAGTAAAGTCACTAATTTATATTTTTCCCTATCTTTTTCCCAAACAGAGCCCGGTAAAGTGAGCTGCAGAGTGTCAGTCTGACTGGCAAAGAGATTTGCAGTGTGCCGGGCTTTCCCTGCTGACCTGAGGAACTTCATTAGGGCACAGTGGACCTTCTACAGAAGGTAAATAGATGCAACCCTTGTTTCTCCAATAGATGTTTGCAGAGCCTTACAATCTATCTTGTAATATCCCATTCGTTTTGAACTACAGACCATATTCCTTACTCCTCATCCAGTGCAATGTGTTTGAAGTCTTCTTTTAAAATCCATCTATTTAAAATCACGTCTTCTAAATCCTTTTCCAAACTTTCTTCTCATATGATCTGGTTATAATAAAGTCACTAATTTATATTTTTCCTATCTTTTTTCCAAACAGAGCCCGGTAAAGTGAGCTGCAGAGTGTCAGTCTGACTGGCAAAGAGATTTGCAGTGTGCCGGGCTTTCCCTGCTGACCTGAGGAAACTTCATTAGGGCACAGTGGACCTTCTACAGAAGGTAAATAGATGCAACCCTTGTTTCTCCAATAGATGTTTGCAGAGCCTTACAATCCATCTTGTACATATCCCATTCATTTTTGAACTACAGACCATATCCTTACTCCTCGTCCAGTGCAATGTGTTTGAAGTCTTCCTTTTTAAAATCCAACTAGGAAAAATCCCGTTTTCTAATCCTTTTCCAAACTTTCTTCTTATTTGATCTGGGTTATAATAAAGTCACTAATTTATATTTTTCCCTATCTTTTTCCAAACAGAGCCCGGTAAAGTGAGCTGCAGAGTGTCAGTCTGACTGGCCAAAGAGATTGCAGTGTGCCGGGCTTTCCCTGCTGACCTGAGGAAACTTCATTAGGGCACAGTGGACCTTCTACAGAAGGTAAATAGATGCAACCCTTGTTTCTCAATAGAAGTTTGCAGAGCCTTACAATCTATCTTGTAATATCCCATCGTATTTTTGAACTACAGACCATATCTTACTCTCATCCAGTTGAATGTGTTTGAAGCTCTTATTTTAAAATCTCACTAGGAAAAATCCAGTTTTCTAATCCTTTTACAAAGTTTCTTCTTATCTGATCTGGGTATAGTAAAGCACTAATTTATATTTTTCCTTTATCCTTTTCCCAAACAGAGCCCGGTTAAAGTGAGCTGCAGAGTGTCAGTCTGACTGGCAAAGAGATTTGCAGTGTGGCCGGGCTTTCCCTGCTGACCTGAGGAGAACTTCATTAGGGCACCAGTGACCTTCTACAGAAGGGTAAATAGATGCAACCCTTGTTTCTCCAATAGATTGTTTTGCAGAGCCTTACAATCTATCTTTGTAATATTCCCATTCGTTTTTGAACTACAGACCATATTCCTTACTCCTCATCCAGTGTAATGTGTTTGAAGCTCTTATTTTAAATCCACTAGGAAAAATCCCTGTTTTCTAATCCTTTTACAAGTTTCTTCTTATCTGATCTGGGTATAGTAAAGTCACTAATTTATAATTTTTCCTTCTCTTTTCCCAAACAGAGCCGCGGTAAAGTGAGCTGCAGAGTGTCAGTCTGACTGGCAAAGAGATTTGCAGTGTGCCGGGCTTTCCCTGCTGACCTGAGGAAACTTCATTAGGGGCACAGTGGACCTTCTACAGAAGGTAAATAGATGCAACCCTTTGTTTCTCCAATAGATGTTTTGCAGAGCCTTACAATCTATCTTGTAATATCCCATTTCGTTTTTGAACTACAGACCATATCCTTACTCCTCATCCAGTGTAATATGTGTTTGAAGCTTTTTTTTAAAAATCCACTAGGAAAAATCCAGTTTTCTAATCCTTTTTACAAAGTTTCTTCTTATCTGATCTGGTATAGTAAGTCACTATTTATATTTTTCCCTATCTTTTCCCAAACAGAGCCCGGTAAAGTGAGCTGCAGAGTGTCAGTCTGACTGGCAAAGAGATTTGCAGTGTGCCGGGCTTTCCCTGCTGACCTGAGGAAACTTCATTAGGGCACAGTGGACTTCTAAGAGAAGGTAAATAGATGCAACCCTTGTTTCTCCAATAGATGTTTGCAGAGCCTTACAATCTATCTTGTAATATCCCATTTGTTTTTTGAACTACAGACCAATATCCTTACTCCTCATCCAGTGCAATGTGTTTGAAGCTCTTATTTT